>NC_086179.1:84788836-85090140 GCF_023053635.1 Elgaria multicarinata webbii | reverse complement strand
TAAGATTCAGTTTTTGCTAGTATTGAGATGCCAGAAAGAGAAACTAGCCCTCTATTCTATGCAGTCAGTCATCATTCTATGGACTGAATTGGATCCTTGGCTGGTCTTTGCTATATTCTGGTCACAAGTCAAGAGTCTCGCAAGTATCTGCTGGCTATAGAAATGGTAGAGTGAATTCTTTATTCATTGCATGGATATCTCTGCATTTTCCCAAGGAGCATAAAATGTTATACATGTGCTTTTCTTATTCTCACTCACTACAGTCTTGTGAAGTAGGTTATGCCTGAGAAAGTGAGTTGCCTAAGGCCATCCGGAACAGAGATTTGAACCTGTATCTCTTATCGGAATCCAACAGTTTAGCTGCTATATTATCCTACCGTTGTGGCATCTGCCAGTCAGTCCAGGCGGGGGATAGATTCCCAGAATAACACTGAAGCAACAGGAAGGTGGGGGTGCTATCAGGAGAGACAGATAGGTAATGTGGGTCAGTTGCTGGTTAGGAAGAGGAGCTGTGTGAGTTGGTGGTGGGTGGTAGCCCTTTGTCTAATATGGAACGCCTTCAGATGAGAGCGCCTCTGTAATTTTCCTTCTTCAGAGTTAGAATCACCCATCCTATTTATAGCTTGGTGGTTTAGTGCCAGAATTGTTATCTGCTCTTTCCAGGCTTAATAAAAGACCAGCATCTTGGGTGTATTCTTTTCGGTACTGTCTGCATTAGTGACAGGGAAACAAATTATCTCTGTGTTTTACCCAAGCAAAATGCTAGACCGGGTAAGTTTTTTTTTTTAATTAAAAAAATCCTGTCTCTTAATATAACTGAGAAGTGTCTTTTCCCCATCATTTTACCCTGAAACAAACAAACACTGGATTTTTTAAAAAATAAATTTTATTTATTTTTGAATTGTAACCAAAATCAGTTCCCTAACAACTGATGTCTAAACAGCTGTTATATAAGAATAAGGTAAATTAATTGATACAATTTGTGTGTGGGGGGGGGAACCAATACAAAGAAGGAGAAAAAGAGGAGGCCAGAAGAAAAGAAGAGAAAGAAGAAAAATAGAAATAACTAAATAATCTAAATAACTAAAAAATAGAAATAACTAAATAAACAGATATACTAATGTCCAAATGCTCAAAACTGAAGTGGGCATATATTGTTGTGAGTCCGGTTCTGATGTATGTTGAATAAATCTCCATATAGCATAAAAAGATAGTGGTTCTTTTTTCCCTTGGATTAGAAGCAAATCATGAGTTATTTTTTCTGATATTGCCCCAGACCATATATTTTGGTACTATTCTGATAAGTTCAAATTGTCAAATTTTTTCCACTGCTGTGTAATTGGCGAGCGGCAGTTAGTAGTAATAATAATAAATCTTTACCTTTGTATATTGCTAATAAAAATGAATCTGGATCATATACAATCCTTTCTCTAGTAATAACCATGAATTCTCTATGTACTAAAATCAAGAATCCCTGGAAATGATCAAAATACCTTCTGTGGCTATTTCTAATGTCTCACAGAAATTATTTTATCAAGGCCCGTTTGTATTCAGTTCTATATTTGGTTGTGGGGATTCTTTACTTGAATTCTATTTTTATATTTATGTCTACATATTTAAAGTCATAGTTCCACAGTGTATATTGAAGGAGATAAAACATTTTTGTGGCACTTCCTGTGTTAAGTTACATACTCTTAAACTATATTAAAATTGATAAGACAGAAATATACATTGCAGCGTAAAAGATTGCAGCATTTGTGAATGTATATTTTGCTTTTCAAGACTTCATTACTGGAGTCATTGGCACATTTGAAAATATCAACTGTTTCAGTTTTTACATTTCTAGTCCTCTGACTGGTAGAGAAGAACACAAGACATGATTCAAATGCTATCTAAAAGCCTTCAAACTCTTGCACAACAGGCTCTCTTAAGTCAAAAGAGAGCTGTTTGCCAGAGGTGCTGACTGTTCCACATTTAGGGTCAGACTAAAACTTCTGCTGATCACAGAGAGGCCATATTCAGACGCCACTTTAAGCCATGATGGGTTAATAAGCTACTCTCAGTAACTAACTTCTGAAGACCTTTTTATTCTCTCAATTTTTTAACACTTAATTTTAACTTAAATTTAAATCTTACTGTTTTAACTCTGTATTTTAATCTTATATCAATTTTGCTGTGTGGTTTTATCCTGGTTGTGCTTTTTATACTGTATTTTGTAATTGTGCTTTTAACCTGTTGGTTGTTTTATGGTGGTTTTAATTTTTGTGAACCGCCCAGAGAGCTTTGGCTATTGGGCGGTATAAAAATGTAATAAATAAATAAATAAATAACTTGGAAAATCAGCTACTATCATCCCCCACACAAATAAGGTACTGTGCATATTAACACCACTGTGTAATCTGAGTCATTTCCCCCAGCAGTGGCACTGTTTCACCAACTGACAACCTTGCAGGAGCCTGTTTTAAACTTCTACAATATCCCAGTGAGAGGGGAGAAGGTGTAGGGTAAAGTACAGGGGCTTAATTCAGTGCTTCCGCCATCACCCCAACAAGGGGTGGTGGCTCTAAAGGGTTAGATCAGAACCAAATTCCATACACAGCCTCCCTTAGTCAGGAGGTACCTGATGCACCATCAAAACCATGTGTGATTGCACACAAAGGAGCTTATTTAACCCATCATGGGTTAACAAGATGTCCGAACCCAGTCATGGTGTCATTGTATGTGATCGTTTCCTTTTTTCGTGTGTAAGCATGCATGGCCCTGATTCGGATTGGGTTTAAACCACCATCCCCATTTTCACTGAAATGCCAAATCCCACATGATTTTCTTAAAGTCTCAATTGGAATACAGGAGGTTGGACTCGATAGCCTTATAGGCCCCTTCCAACTCTACTATTCTATGATTCTATGGGCCAGTTCCCACAACATGACAGCCCACAATGTTATTTAACCCACAGTGCTCCAGTGCATACAGGGCACATGGGAATACCAAAGTATAATTTTGACTAGAAATCACTGAGATCTCATTGTTTCTGAAAGCGCAACCTGAAAATTTTCATATTTGGTAATGGCTGTGTGAGAGGGTAACATCACAGCACTATGTAAATATTTCTATTAATAGTGAAATCGAAGAGAATTATAATGGATTCTGCTGTTCTTGTATAAGCACACAACGGTCCCACAGCTGCTTGGCTCATGAGTGACTTAGCACAACAGAATATATTGCACTGTTGTGTAATCTTGTTTGTCACCCCTGCATTTGGGAGTGAGTAAGTGCCTCCATTGTTATAGATATGTGTGTTGAAATGTTAGCAAGATCACATTCTATAGAATCTACACCTCCTTTAAATGTATAGATCCTATAGAAACTGGAAATTTCTATAGCTTAAATATTTTAGTCTTGTAAAGTTGTACCCGATTTCTGCTTAGGCTTTATCTTAGTTTACTGAGAATCTCATTATCTTGCTGTCTCCTAGTAAAATTGGTTCAGGCACCAGATTGCAATGTTTGCCACAATTGCACATGGTAAAGTAAAAAAAAAAAAAAAAAGGATTATGCACATATACAAGGAATAGTGACTTAATTGCAGCTGCTAGGAGAGTCTTCTCCTCTCATTGCTTTCTGTCTAGTAAAAATATTATTTTAAGTGCTCTTGTCTTGTAATATAGGGGTTGTTCCTCCATCTGGCTCACATCCTGTCCAGTTTGGTGACCCTCTGCGTATTGTGTGGCATGGGCACGTGCCCCTAACCATATATATTCTCAGATAATATGCTGATTCTTAACTCCTAACTATCCCCCCCTTTTTTTTAGGAAGAGAGATCACTCATATTTCTAATTTTTCTCAAAAAGGATTGAGATCCCAGGGAATTTTGCCTTCAACCAAAAGTGAACTCTTTTCTTTGACTTTTAAAGCCTTAAACTCTTTTCTTTGACTTTTAAAGCCTTAAAGCCTTGCTCCCGGATGCCATATCTCTCATATATATTTCTCCCCTGGGAATTAAGATGACGGTGAGACATGTTTTTGCAGATGCTGCCACTATTTGAAAAATAATCTTCCATGAGACGTAACCTTCCCCTAGAAATAAGGCATTTTCAATGGTGGCGCCTATCACACGGTTGTCTTCAGAGAGGTGTTAACAACTTGCTTGATTCCTCAAACAGACCTCTTTGAGCATTTTGATTATGTTCGGATTAAAACATAAAACTTTATGTTTTAAACATAAAGTTTAAAACTTTAAAGGACAGTTGTTGTCTGCCTTGTAAAAATGCTGAAAAAGTTACTTGCCTGCAAAAACACACACCAGCCTGTTCGGGGGGGGGACGGGATGGGACTGGGAGAGGGGGGACGGAGAGGTCCATCCCTTCTACAGTAGCCTGTGGCTTTTCTATGCTGTATACGAAAGAGGGGGCTCCTGTGGCATTACCTCAGAATTGATTATATTGTATATGTGTGGATTGGTATGTCTGGTAAATAGGGAATGTTAGAACTGAGTGGGTGTGGTTTATGATGTAATAGGTAGGGAGAAGAGGAGTATAGAAAGAGTGTGTTTGTTTTTAGGTTGTGTGTTTTTTATTTGTGAAGTAAGAAGAGTTTAGATTCTAGGGACTGAGGATTGGTGTAAAGAGAGAGAGGTGGTTGGTGTGTAGAGAGTTTAGATTAGGCAGGATTGAAAGCATTATATTTTTATTTAAAGTCTTTAAATAACAATAAACTTATTACTATTTTGTTAGCTACCAAATACCATGTGTCGGCTTGGCATTATTTACCTGCCTTACAGTTATTAAACGCCCACACCAGATCATCCCCACAATATATTTAGAGCAGATCTTGTATTAAACCTGTTTCCCTCATAGCTATGGGAAAGGTTTTAATTAATCCTCCCTCAGGTTTTCAAGTGGTGGTGCTTGGCCTGAGAAGGGTTTATGCGGCGGGCCTAGTGTAAGGGTCTGTAACGTCACAGCTTATCACTTCTGTCACTCTGCATCTCGATGCCCAGCTGTCTTCTGTGCCCTCCCCTGCAAGCCTGTTCACTCGCTTGCATGCAGTCCTTTGTTACCACCTGTGGGTGCCAGGCTAGTGCTTAAATTCAAGGCTGTTAAGATATGATGATCTTATTTGTAAGCCTGATTGAGGGCCTGGTTTGGGAGATTAAAGTTTTTTCTTTTTTTTTTTTAAAGCAAAAAGCCAGACGATTGTGTTCATGGGATGCTGTGTATCAGCTAGCAACATGGAGAGATGGGGCAGCTAAGAAGGAAAAAGTGGGGGTTTTATGCCACACAACAGGATTTCAACCTTCACTTGTTTTCCCCACACATTGAGCCCAGCAACTATAAGGTTGCTAGGGTCTTTTCTGTCTGCCTAACATGAAGAAGATCAGGATTCTCCAGTGCCATCGTGTGCCTGGATTTTGGCTTTTCTTTTTTAACTCACAGATTCGTATGGCTTTGTTTTTTATATGCTTTTTAGAGGAATTCTCAACATTTTCCTGGTTTAGAACTATATAGTACTGAATAGGGTACTCTAGAAATTCCTTCATACACCCTCTGTCTCAGGCTGCCTAGATCTTCCTTTCGAGCTTCCAGAAACCTTAAACTTAGTAGTCTGCATATGTTTGAGAACTGGTGCAAAAGCTAGAGAAAGAAGCATCACCAAACAGAGAAAATTTATTTTATTTTCAAATAAAATAATTTTATTTTATTTCCTTCATCTGGAGCTACATATGAAATAAATAAAACTGCCAATTAGACAAACATTGACTTGAAAATGAAACATAAAACGGTTCAAAGTTAAACATGTAAAACAAGCATAACTGACAATTAAATACATAAAACATTTTAAAAAGCAAACATTGAATAGTTTAAGATTGAACAATGGACAACACCCATACAAAACAGTAAATCGTCCTGATAAAAAACCTTAGCTGGCATCCGACATTAGAAACAAAACATTTGCCCATTAGCCTGAAAACACAATGAAAAAACTGACCTGAAGAAGGAAATAGAGAAGAGAAGCATTAAACAGTAGTTCCGCAGGTCAAAGTCAAATAGCCCAAACAATAATAAAAAATGATAAGAATTAATTATGAAAAAAACTCTTGGCTTGTACGCCAAGCATCTCTTGCTTCTCAAAAAATCTCCTCCTTCTGTTCTGCACCAAGGTCAGGTGGAAGCAATTTAAGTTAGTTTTCAAAAAATCAGCAACCCCAGTTGTCTTGTTGGTTGATCCTGCCAACACTCAGTTGTAATCACACTTCGTCATTTTTAACGTAATCTTGCGTTATTGTCAATGTGTCTTTCGATGTGTTTTGCAAAACAGTTTCTCTGCAGTGCCACTCTAAATTTAGGGCCTTGCAACGTTTTCATTTTTCTTGACATCTGTGATGTCTTATGACTTAGGTGGGTGGTGATTGACTTGGAAATGTTATTTCCATATGTGAACTACATTGTGATCTGTGTTCCCCTTTCTATTTCATTGGTTTTGGCATTTGCAGGGGGTAAAGTACTACTTGGCACAGGCTAAAAGTATCAGTATTATTTATTTCTTACATTTATGTCCCATCTTTTTTTCTCCAAGGGACCCAAGGTGGCGTACACAATCCTCCTCTCCATTTTGTCCTCACAACAACAACCCTGTGAGGTAGGCTGGGCTGAGAGTCTGTGACTGGCCCAAAGTCACCCAGTAAGAATCCATGTCCGAGTGGGGACTAGAATCCGGATCTCAACTCCCAGTCTAACACTCTAGCCAGTACACCACACTGACAGTGCTCTTGCCCTATTAATTGCCTGTACCTAGGGAAATTGTTTCTTGCATGATTCAGTCCATGTTTATTCACTTCAGATGTGTTTTTATGTCCATGAGTAGTACAACATCTCACATCGCTAAACCAGTCCAGACAAAGTTAATACTGTAAAGGAATCTGTGTTCCTCATCATGAGTTTCTACTTTTTGATGAGGGGAAACGTTTTTCTTCTGTCGAGTAATTATTATTTTATGTACTCTCTTTCAGTACATGTTACTATGGCAATGACTGCTGGGACTCCAACATCCTTTCCCATGAGCAACCACACCCGGGAAAGAGTGACAGTGGCCAAGCTCACACTGGAGAACTTTTATAGTAACCTAATTTTACAGCATGAGGAAAGAGAAACCAGGTACGGGTGATGAGTTTTCTGTACAATTTCAGCATTTCTCTAGCTGTACTAGATGCTTGGGGAATGTTTGTATACAGTAGATGTTTCGCAACTGCGCCTGGCAAACAACTTTTAATGGGGGTCATCTTTAGACAGCAATCCTATATCTAGTTATTTGTAAGTAAGCCCTGTTGAATTCAGTGGGGCTTACTTCTGGGTAGGCATGTATAGGAGTACTTGTTAAGCCTCTTCCCTCCATGTCAACTGCTATAGAGGCTTTAGCAGAATTCTCATGGCATTTCAGCTGTTGCTCTGCAAAAAAATTATGTTGACAAAGCAGATCTTCTAAATTAAGTTTCCTTGTTAAGGATATGCCAGCTGCAACAATACCTGGATGGAGATTAGCCTAGCTGCAATCGCCCATGATCTGGTAATCACTCATGTGGTCTGTTGCCATGCGTTGTATATCGTGTGTCTTTAAAAATGTATGGGAAACTGCAGTTGGCTCAGAATAAGACTATAAGATTATTAAATGGGACTGGGTGTTTTGATCATGTTTTGCCTGTGCTTTGTTAGCCGTGTTGGCTCCCAGTCTGTTTCCAGACCCAATTTATAAAGTGTTGGTTTAACCTTTAAAATCCTGAACAACTAGGGACCAGATTACTTGAAAGGCCCCCTTATGCACCTACCTGAATCTTAAGATCAATGAAATGAAGTGAGGTGGGTCACCACTCAGGAGAAGGGCTTTTCAGTGATGGCACCTCCAGAGAGGCTTGCCTGGCACCATCTTTATGGTCTTTTTGGTGTCAGCTGAAGACTTCTTAAAAAAATTCTCCCAGATCTTTTATATACCAATTATGGCCTTCTGGATGTTCTCATCATCTTCCATCATCCCTCACCTTTGACTATGCTGGATAAGGAGAATTCTTGGCCAAAGCAACTGCTGGGTTGCCCACCCATGCCTGATGATTTCAGCCAGTTTCAGATTCCATCTACTTATTTTAATTTTTATTGACTTATACTGGTATTTTTTAATTGCATTTGTTTGTGAGCTGCCCAGAGAACTTTTGTCATGCAACAGCGATAGAAATACAGTAATAAATAATTTAAAATAGATTAACCCACAGAAAAACCAAGCTCTTTAAAGAAGCTGTGCTTTTATCTAGCTGTTCAGCATTTGCAAAATTGCCTTTTATTTTTAATTAGAAAAAAATGCTTTGCCACACTGGGAATGGAGGCGAGGTATGCAAGATGGGAGAAGCCTCCTCCTCCCTCATCTCGTCATGTTGTCTACCTTCCTCCATTCTCTCGTTTCAGGATTAGCATCTATACCAAGCAGGATATTCCACTATGAAAGTGGTATGAAAGCGGTATATGGTATGTGTCAATGGGCCTCAACAGTTGTCAGTACACTTCAATACCGCTATAAAGCAGTCGTGTGGCTCCTGCCTTTTATATACCGCTTTCATAGTGGAATATCCTGCTTGGTGTAAATTAGGCCCAGGAGGCTGGGGAACTTTCAGGGATTTTGTCTAGGTAGTTTTAGTTACTGTCTTCCCTGCTGCCTTCTCCCTGGAATCAAAAAGGGAAAACAGGAAAATTAGGAGTCCTCTGGGTCTATAAATGAGAAATTTGGGTGAGCAGCAGCAGTTCATCATAAACTTGTTGTAGGTTGTAATCCAGTCAATTCATCCCGTTGATGGAACAGCTTCTGTCAGTGGAATGGGGTAGGGCTGATTTCCCACCACCACCACCACCAAAACCCTTCCATTTTCTTTGGAGTGTCGGGCGTTCCTTTGGAGCAGAGTTTTGGAGGGTGCGGGGGACTGAAAGGTGAAGGAGAAAGTTGCAGCGTGCCAATGTTCTGTACTCTGAAATTCTGTGTTGCAACTTCTCTTACTGCTATGCTTTGAGGTGAAGTGAAAGAGCACTTTTATATTATAAAATGCAGTTTGTTTGTTTGTTTGTTTGTTTTAAACATGTGGGTTTTGTGTATCAACCCAGGCAGAAGAAACTCGAAGTGGCCATGGAGGAGGAAGGTTTAGCGGACGAAGAGGTAATACGATTGCTATTAAAGTTGAATGCTTTTATGATTTATTGTTCAGGCTTTGTGTTGAATGATTCATGAGTGTGCACCTGAGCAGTTTTTTCTTTAACCTGCATTGCCCAGAAAAAGCCAACAGAAGTAAGAGGAAGCAAGAGCCCAGCAGTGGAGTATGCAAGAAATAGGACTGCTTCAGTACAGAGCAGGGTTATATAGAAGGAACTCTGGAAAATTCTGAGGAAAAAAAGGTGCTCTGTTAAAGTGTTCCTATTAAAGGTACAGGAGCCCAATCGATATCCGGTGTTGAATTTAGCAGCACTAAGGAAGTGATTGGACTGCTCTGTTGTGACTGCCCTTAAGGGGGAAATCAACCCCTCATATTTTAAGCTGTACTAATTTTCTTTGAACCTAATATGTGCATACTCCCTCCTAACTCCTATGGTGTAGTAGGTGTTATCTTGCATTGACTTGTTAAACAAGCAATTGCTCAACCATAAATCATTTTGACTTGTAATGTAGGGTACAAACTTTTAGTGTCTTGAGAGGCTTCACACCCTTTTGTATTTATACTTTTAAAAATGAAATTCACACCCTTTGAGTACATAAAACGTTGAGTAATGAAAAGGACAAACACATGATCATAGATGCAGTCAGAAACATTCAGACGGAAAAGCAAAAAGTCAAGTATTCCAGAGAAGGTCTGAACATAGAAGGTGTTTGAAAATACTGACATTTTTGCTGAGGAAACACAAGTTGTATACAATCCATAGAGGAGAATTAACAGGAAAAGATCTTTATGCTAGTTTGGCTCTGTGTAGGCCGCTCACAAGCATCTTTTCCTTTATTTTGGCTTTATTTCTGGTCTAAGCACCTGACTGGAAGAGCATTAGCAAAGGAGAAGGTTAAACGCCATCTCCTGTCTGCCAGTCGTCTGCTGCAGGGACTTGGTGTCACGCCAGGACAGGAGTGCAGGAGAAGCAGGCACGATTGGTCTGGCGATGTAATATAGAAGCATTTTCTTTTCTCAGCTTTACACTCTGCTGCTATTCTGCAGCCCAGTAATCTAAGGAAATGTCACCCAGCAAGGGGTGTGTTTCTGTAGGGCTGTTCACTCAACATGCTAACTGAAACTCAGTGGTTGAGTGTGGGTTGTTTTGAACCATGGGTTGTTTCTTGAACCATGTATTATTTATTTATTTATTTATTTACCATACTTATACCCCGCTCCTCAGCCAAAAAAGGCTCTCGGAGCGGCTTACACTTGGCAAAAAAAGACAGTCCCTGCCCTCAGGCTTACAATCTAATAAAGACATGACACACAAGGAAAAGGAGTCAAGGAGGGAGGGAGGGAGGAGAGAGAAAGAAAGAGAGAGAGAGAGAGAGAGAGAGAGAGTCCAGCAGGAGCAGGCCCCAATGTTATTTCTGCCTGCTCCTGTCCCCTCGGTCCTTCTTCTTCCCCACAGGGCCAAGATGGCAGTTTGCCCTGTGGGGGGGGGGGAAGAGTCCAGCAGGAGCAGGCCCCGATGTTACTTCTGCCTGCTCCTGTCCCCTCGGTCCTTCTTCTTCCCCACAGGGCCAAGATGGCAGTTTGCCCTGTGGGGGGGGGAAGAGTCCAGCAGGAGCAGGCCCCGATGTTACTTCTGCCTGCTCCTGTCCCCTCGGTCCTTCTTCTTCCCCACAGGGCCAAGATGGCAGTTTGCCCTGTGGGGGGGGGGGAAGAGTCCAGCAGGAGCAGGCCCCGATGTTACTTCTGCCTGCTCCTGTCCCCTCGGTCCTTCTTCTTCCCCACAGGGCCAAGATGGCAGTTTGCCCTGTGGGGGGGGGAAGAGTCCAGCAGGAGCAGGCCCCGATGTTATTTCTGCCTGCTCCTGTCCCCTCGGTCCTTCTTCTTCCCCACAGGGCCAAGATGGCAGTTTGCCCTGGGGGGGGGGGGGAAGAGTCCAGCAGGAGCAGGCCCCGATGTTATTTCTGCCTGCTCCTGTCCCCTCGGTCCTTCTTCTTCCCCACAGGGCCAAGATGGCAGTTTGCCCTGTGTGTGTGGGGGAAGAGTCCAGCAGGAGCAGGCCCCGATGTTATTTCTGCCTGCTCCTGTCCCCTCGGTCCTTCTTCTTCCCCACAGGGCCAAGATGGCAGTTTGCCCTGTGGGGGGGGGGGAAGAGTCCAGCAGGAGCAGGCCCCGATGTTATTTCTGCCTGCTCCTGTCCCCTCGGTCCTTCTTCTTCCCCACAGGGCCAAGATGGCAGTTTGCCCTGTGGGGGGGTGGGGAAGAGGCCAGCAGGAGCAGGCCCCGATGTTATTTCTGCCTGCTCCTGTCCCCTCGGTCCTTCTTCTTCCATTAGCGTGTTCTGTTCCATAATGCATACTATTTATTTGAAAAGAAGATTTCTACCCTGCTTTTTGGCCCCTAAATCAGTTTACAGATTAAAATCACAGATATGCAGTAAAAATGAGACAAAAGTCCTTTTCCAGCTTCATTGGCAGCCAGTCCGGGTCCGGGTTTGATTCAAAGTGCTCGTATTAACATTCAAAGCCCTAAACAGCTTGGGGCCAGGCTGTCTGAAGGAACGCCTCCTCCCATATGTACCTGCCCAGAGACCCTAAGGTCATCCTCGGGTCCTACTCTGTAAGCCCCTGCCAAAGGAAGTGAGGCAGATAGCTACCAAGAGGAGGGCCTTCTCTGCTGTGGCACCCCGGCTGTGGAATGAGCTCCCTAAAGAGGTTAGCTATACTCCTTTAGACTATACATTTAACTATACTCCTTTAGACGCCAGGTGAAGACCTTTTTCTTTTCTCAGCATTTTAGTAGTTGAGCAATTTAATTTTAACTTTGCTGTTTTTAAATTTGTATTTTAAATCTGTATTAATTTCTGCATTGCTGCTTGATTTTATCCTGGTTGTGTCATTATGTTGTATTTTACATTATGCTTTTTTATACTGTCCGTTTTATACTTTAAATGTTTTTTATTGTTTTAATTTTTGTAAGCCGCCCAGAGATATTCGACTATTGGGCGGTATAAAAATGCAATAAAAAAATAAATGAAAACAATTAAATAATTATAAGAGCAGCAAGAGAGAGGCATAAACTAATGGGTCAGTTTAAAAATACCTTGCCACAGCAGGAGGTTAAAGCAGATTAAAGCCATATACTACAGTGGCACTATCGCGTACTTCAGAGCATATTTGCAACACGCTACCCAAGGAGCTTTGTCACCACTGTTATTGACAGTCCTTGGTTTTTGCCAAATGAGCAAATAAATTAGAATGGAATATTCTTTCTCTAAAATTATATATAATTACTATTATACAATGTTATCCCATTTTCTTAATCTTCCATCTACCTCTTAAAATATTTTACCACTTCCTTAGACCCTACATTTTATATCACAATTAGATGAGTATCATATCCACTAATCTGCCAGTCTTTTTTTTTTTTTTTTTTGCCATTAAACTGACTTCTTGTGGTTGATTTATAACATACATAGCATGTAACAAGGGACAGTTATATTTGCAATAGAGTATGTGAGAGTTGAAAAACCCTGTGTTGAGTGAAGTGGATATACAGTGCCATCTTGTGGCTATAAATGATAGATAATAAAAAGGTATAGCTGCCTTTTCAAGACAGCAGCAATCTTTCCGAGTACTTTGTATTTTTGCTCATGAAAGCATCACAAACTATTATTTGCTATTTTTCTAATAGCAAGGAGCCTCCCAAATATTAGTTCACCTTGTTCTGCTGAACGCAGGGCATGAAGCAATGGGTTTAAAATACAATGGTTTATGAACATATAACTTTGCCTTTGACAACATCAGATCATTATAGGTCTACCTATGTCTACTACTGTCTATTTTCAATAGCAGCTACTCTCCCAGGTCTACATCAGAGCTCATATGCCATTACTTATTCAACCACCTTGGCCAGGAAAAGCAAACTTTTGGAATGGGCCTAAATTGTCCAATACCTAGGACATTGAGGGAGATTTCTTTAGTAACCGTTCATGATAGCCACAACTGAATTTAGCAACTTCCTTCAACAAACTCTCACCAACCAAAATGGACATGGGTGAATGATAACAACTTAAACACACCCAGCACAACCAGATAAGGGGAGGTTCTCGGTGCCTCCACTATAGACTCTGTTTCCAAAGTGGAATCTGGTTGAGATGTATCTGAGTGATTTTTTTTAAAAAAATCTGCGAAGTCTTCAGGAAAATTGCTGTAGCATGAACTCCAGATGAATGCAGGCTAGGATGAAGCAATGACTTAACCATTTGGAAAAGCTCTGCTGGATGAGACTTGCTGACATGATGAAAGAGATTTCTTTGCTGCTATCATTACTATGGAACTCAACCATAATTTGTCCCCCACTTGTGCTTTCACTATTGTCTCTATTGCTTCATTGCCTGCAGTTCCCCGGTATCTCTAGAAGGAGCTTGGGCTCTAGATATTGGGAGATGGCTCCCAAGTGAGTTCCGTATTATGGGAGTCTACAAGAGCATCAACTAGATAGCTGGCACTCAGCCAGATCTTCCTCTAAGACAGTCTATTGCCTTCAGTGCTGGACCATCCTTAGGTTCATCACTCCTGTGGAGGTTAGAGGGAACTACATTCCATTCTTTTGTACACCTGATTATAGTAATATTGTAAATAGGTTATTCATTCATACTGTTTTCATAAAGCGTTATAACTATTTTAAATTCCCCCATGTTTAATATGTAATTCTTCCCTTCAGAAAAAGCTAAGAAGATCTCAGCATGCCCGCAAAGAAACTGAATTTTTACGTCTGAAGAGAACAAGGCTAGGCCTTGATGACTTTGAATCTTTGAAAGTTATCGGAAGGGGTGCATTTGGAGAGGTTTGTGATTTATAGCTTTTTCTTGGGAATTTTATTTCAGGATATCTTCCTGTCCAGATTATAGTCTCACCAAACAAACTCCTTAGTTATTGATGATATTAATTGAGGGTGAGGGAATACATAGTAATGAGTTCAGAATTTTTTAAATTTTTTTTCTTTCCCCCTCAGATTTTCAAGCCATTCCTTTGAGGCTATTTTTAAAACAGTTTTTTAAAACAGATTTATAGATTTGATAAAGCAATTCCTGTGTCACCCCCTCTCTGTGTGTGTGTGTGTGTGTGTGTGTGTGTCCCCTCACTTCTAATCTGAGTGGGACTCAATAGTGTTCTCTACTCTGGTAGCTAAAATCAGGTATTGACTGCCTGTTATGCTCACACACACCCCGCCCCAGTTTTGGAATTGCTATTAAAAATTAAGTCCATTGCATTGCCTGTTGCCGACATTATTATCTTTTTGGTACCAGGTCAAGATTTTTCTCTTCTCCCAGGCATTTAGCAATATGAAATGAACTTGTCGGTCGCTAAATATCGTATTGCCTTCTCCAAGGCCAGATGCAATGTTTACTCTATTGAATTACTTCAGGGCAGATATGCTGGTATCCCTTATCCGGAACGACGGTGCCCCTGTAGGAATACGGAAGTGGAGACGATGGAGCATATCCTTCTGTCCTGTAGCTTTTATAATCAGGCCCGCCATCTTATGATTACCCCATTGTTGAGCAAACTGTCCAGAACTTCAGGCAAATTTTATGTTAAGTTTCTGTTGGAAGATAAGTCTTCAAGTGTAACTTTGGCTGTTGCTAAATTTCTTACAGTGGCGGCCAAGATTAGAGCTCTTTGTGTATTAGACTAAAGTTGATAATAGCTCTAATTGTATGATTTCATGTCTGATTCTTGTGTTTGGTTGTTTGTTGTTTGTTTGTTTTCTTTTTATGGATCTATAGATCGCAATAAAGAAAGTAAAGTAATATGAAATGACCCTGGGTTTGTTTTTTTAGGCTCATAGTTTTTAAAGTTGTTGTAGTGGTTTTAAATGTATGTGTATATTGTATGTTTTTGTGGTTTTAAATTTTTGTAAACTGTTTTTAAGTGTCTTAATATTATGTAAACCGCCCAGAGAGCTTTGGCTATGGCATGGTATACAAATTCAATAAATCATCATCATCATCATCATCATCATCATCATCATCATCATCTCCAGTGTTGCAGACTTGCTAGTGCATGGCTCAAGAGTACACTTTAATAAAAACAAATTTATCCCTAGGTACGCCTCGTTCAAAAGAAAGATACGGGTCATATTTATGCAATGAAGATACTAAGAAAAGCTGACATGCTGGAGAAAGAGCAGGTATGTCTCTTTAGTATACCTTTAGGCACTTAAAAGCCAATGATAATATATGAAATATTGAGTGAAATATATGTTGATAGTATCGTCACCAGGACCCGATCAAGGCAATGATGGGGCCCGAGGCTAGCCATTTGTAGTCTGCCCCCATTACTGAACTCACACATGACATTTGTGCGCACACACACACACACACACACACACACAGAGTCATCTGTGTACAAAAATAATGCAAAAGCATTTTACTACATATTTTAGTGGAAACCATCTTCCATCTTTCCTAGAAGCAAATGACTAATATCCATGGTCATAAATACAAATGCAAGCTTCCCCTTCTACGGAAAACAGCACAGAAAACATAAACACTCATTGAAGTTCTCTCTCACACACTGACTCAAGAAAGTAGGTAAGCGGCTATCTTTCCCGTTATCGTGAACATTTTGGTGTGTTTTTCAAAATTCTCCTACTGTAGGTGGCTCATATACGAGCAGAAAGAGATATCCTGGTTGAAGCAGACGGTGCCTGGGTGGTGAAGATGTTCTATAGTTTTCAGGACAAACATAATCTTTACCTGATCATGGAGTTTCTACCTGGAGGTAGGTAAATAATCCATACTAGCCAGGTGGAAACCGGCATTATTCTGTTTGGGTTAAGAGCCATATGAGGAAGGCAAACTCAGCCCTGTAGTCCATTCCTGATCTCAAGCATCATTAAAGGAAGGGAAACATTTTGTCATCACAGGTGGGGGACGTGGTTCAGAGTTGCTTTTATCAACTACATCTGTTCCGCCAAGTTCGCCCCTTTCTGTCAGAGGCTGATCTTACCACTGCAGTCCAGGCCCTGGTTCTTTCCAGACTGGACTATTGCAACCTGTTGTATACAGGGCTTCCCCTTGAAGCAAATCTAATGCCTACAGGCTGTACAAAATGCAGCAGCCAGGTTGGTCAAGGGGCTCCCGAAGTGGTCTTCTATCACTTTCGTGCTTCAAGAGCTCCATTGGCTGCCGGTGCCTGCTAGGGTGCGCTACAAGGTCTTGTTGACCATGTATAAAGCCCTGCATTGCTTGGGTCCTGGAGACCTGAGCACTCCCTGAGCACTCGCCTCTCTCCTGTGTCTCACCATTGGCAGACTCGCTCTCTGGAGCAGGGTGCCCTGATGGTCCCCCGCTACAAATTGGAATGTGCCGGGGCCAGGGCTTTTTCAGTGGCTGGCCCCCGGTTATGGAATAATGTGCCACTGGAGATTAGACAGGCTGCCACTCTCAGTTGCTTCAAATGCCTTTATAAGGCGTTTTTATTTTCACAAGAGTTTGGGGAGGGGGTGGTTTAAATTGGGGTTGAGGGCTTTTAATGGTTTGAGGGTTTTAATGGAATTGTCTTAATGCGGGTTGAGGGTTTTAATGGAATTGTTTTATATGTTATTGTAAAGTGCCTCAATGCCAGAAATGGTGAGGCGGCACTATAAAAATGCTTTAAATAAATAATAATAATAAAATAAAATACACTTGGCTTTATTCTGTGATGTAGCAGTACGAAGGCAAACAAGCAATTAAAATAAGTAAAGAAAAAAGATTGTTGGGGGGACATTTAAATATAGACATAAAAATGATTGCATAAGGGGTCGTGTGTGTTTCGCATGCCTAATAGAAGGGCCTTATCAATCTATTTTGAAGTGTTGTGTCACTTAATTGGAACAGGTGAGGCATGTCATTGTATCAGCTTCCACATTATCAAAAACGATTGAACTGTAAAATGTTTTAATATATATGTCTTGTTGATTCAGGTGATATGATGACCTTACTTATGAAAAAGGACACTTTATCAGAGGAAGAAACACAGTTTTATATATCTGAAACTGTGCTGGCCATTGATGCTATTCACCAGCTGGGTTTCATTCACAGAGACATTAAGCCAGATAATCTACTGCTGGATGCAAAGGTATGTGATGTTTATACCTTTGCTGCATTTTGTGGCTTCGTTCGGATCTTGGATATTTGAAGCACCCAAAGGCTGGAGAGTTTAGGCATGGCTGGCTGGCTTAGAAAACCAGTTCCCCTCATGTCTTGTTAATGCTGAAGAAAAGCAGTTGGAAAAACAAGTTTCTCCCAACTCCAGTAATCTGATTTCATATATAAATCAAAAGTTTCATTGAACCAGCTGAAAACTATCAAAGCCTTATTTTTGCAAGGGTTGTTGTGGGTTTTGTTTAAATGGATTTCTGACTACAAACTATACATTGTGCAAATGTGATACAAAAAGTACTTGGTTTTATGTAATTTGTACTTGTACAGTTTTCAGGTTTATGATCTGTCTTTTTAGTCTGCAATTAGGAGGGAAGGGTTTGACTGAAGAGGAGTGGGATGATAGAATTGAAAAAGCAGGGAGGTGCAGCGGTTGAGCCATGGGAAAGGGCTCCTAGCTATGTGTGAATGTCCTATTGCCTGAGCATTGATTTGTTTTACCAAGAGACCCAAGACTGTTTAGTTTCTGCTGACTGGATCCCAAAAATGGGCACAGACAGAGGTATGCCCTGTAGCGTCTGGCTGAAAAGCACATGGCTGAGACTTTTTCCAGCCCTGATCTTAACATCAGCAACATGGCCTCGGTCAGTTCATGGCACCAGTGCATCCAGACATTCGCTTACTTAACTTGGGTATAGGACTGAAAACCCTCTCCTTAATGAAAGCATATATTTTGGATGTTAACTTGTTCCATTACAAAAGACATATAATAAGGAGTGTTCACAGCACCATTGCAGTTAGCAGTGACTATGTATTGTTGCAATCTGCAGTTTGTAGGCCAAAATATCTGAACAGCCACCGTTGCCTATGCTGACTAGGGCTGATGGAGGTTGTTGGCCAAAACATCTTGAGGGCCGCAAGTTGCCCACCCCTCTACTTCATACTTGCTGTTTTGATGGAAGGCTTTAGACAGAGTTAAAGGGGACATTACTTCAAAAATAAGAAGGAATAAACCGGTGCATGTGCCACGGTAACTGCTAGATGGACAGGCCAATAATCTTGGTCGTGTTTACTCTGACGTAAATTCTTTCGAGTTTAGTGGAGTCTACTCAGGTGCGCATTGCTGTAGTAATTATAAATACAAGCAACTGGGAATAGGTAGCTTGTTCATTTTTTGGAGGTGTCCAGACAGTAATGTATTCAAGCATTAAACAGGAAATGAGATTAGGAGGAGGTACCAACTAATATGTAGTTTTTGCTCTATCATCTTTGCTTCCTGTTTGGATTAGCAGCAAATGGGACAGGGATCAGCAAAGTCCAATGTTATATGTAGGTGTTTAGTGTCGAATTAGCACACTAGACACTTGTAAAAATGTTTGGGGCAGAACCCACAGCCTTTCCAGTGCTTCCCCCTTTCTTTCCCTTGAAATGCTGCTCTTAAAAGTTAGAGTGGGGAACCTTTTAAAATGGTGACTGTTACAGCACCAGAACTGCAGAGAAATATACATCAGAACCTATGTATATTTGGGAGCACTTTAGGTGTGCGTGTACACACATGCTGCTATTTTGATCCCAGTCCATACTTGGGAGCACCATTGTTTTCCTCCTTCCTAATCCATTTCCTTTCCCTTTACTTCAAGCAATAGCACAAATCATGTGCCTATTAGCACTTCATACATAGTCCATCACTAATGTTGACTTACTCACTATACATAGAACTCAGCCTATTGAGTGAACAATTATGCTTCTTTTTATATCACTCTTTTTTATTGTAATTACCCTCTAGTTCTGAATTGGGTAATTTAACTACAAACTTGCAATGTATACTTACTAAGAATTTCAGGTAGTTAAGCTCAAGTAATGTTTTCTTTCTGTAGGGCCATGTAAAACTCTCTGATTTTGGACTATGCACAGGTTTAAAGAAAGCTCACCGAACTGAATTCTACAGAAACCTTACACATAATCCACCAAGTGACTTCTGTAAGTACAGCATGTTCTACCTTAGATTGTTCCGCATTCCCTCAGAAACCTTGATTGTTGTACCTTACAGGTTAGACCTGCTAAATAAATAAATAAATAATACCTGTCTCATTTGTCAGAACTTCTTTTGGAAAAGAGGACAAAGTCAACAGAAAATCTGTAGAAGGAATAAGATGGCTCTGGTTCAGCTCTTCCTTTAGAAATAGGGTTAGACCTGATGCACACTCATACTGGGTTCAACAGAACATTGTGCTCTGTCAGCTAAGGCATACACTCAGGCATTGCTAGATAAGAGCCCCCATGCTTCTCCAAAAAGAATTTTGAAGTGAGCCCATGTAAACCAGACTTCGTCTACAGGTGACAGCAGGATGAGGTGATAGATTTGCCTGTCCCACTGTAGGTGGGAGAGCTAATTTTTGGGTGCTCTTTTCTGTTTTTAAAAATGTGTCCCTGCAGGTAAAAAAAAATACAGATTACTAGTGTAGTTTGAGATTAAATCATGCCAAAGCAGCTACCGTCGTGCAGAGGTAGCACTGGAATTGTGGCTTAACTAAATGTCTCTTGTGCTGTTAAAATTGAAGGCGTTCATTTAGATCTGTTTGTTTTGTGAACCAGCATTTCAGAATATGAACTCTAAGAGAAAAGCAGAAACATGGAAAAAGAACAGGCGACAGCTGGTAAGTACCTTTCTGGAGAGCTTTGTTAAACGTTTTGAGTTTTTTCTGCAAACCTTTTTCAGTATGAGAGCCTTTCGCATGCTTCACATAGATATACGTGTTGCCCTATCCCATCTAAGTCAGTGAATAAGGGATGGCAAATGAGTGATTCTACATTTCTTTTCTACTGATGATAGGATTTTGTTGGAATACTCAAGTGTTGGCTGAATCTCTCTCTTAAAAACATCTTGTTTTCAGGCCTACTCTACCGTTGGGACCCCAGATTATATTGCTCCAGAAGTTTTCATGCAGACGGGGTACAACAAATTATGTGACTGGTGGTCTTTGGGAGTGATTATGTATGAAATGCTAATAGGTAAGAACAAGTGGAATCTGCAACGAATAGTTGCCATGTGGGCTGCTTCTGTTCAGGGTTCCAGCCACTTCGCTGCCTTGCATTCTCCTACTCCTGGTTTTCCAACACACACACACACACACACACACACACACACACACACACACATTCAATCAGCATTCTTCCTCCACTGATCATCCTCAGTCCTCATTGGGCTGTTTTGTGGAAGGTTTGCCCCTTAAGGTTTTTTCCTATTATTTTTTGTACTTCTGCAAACTTCAGCGTTTTCCTGGCCATACTGATACCTCCCTCTTATATTTGGGTGGAGCCATTTTAGCTACATAAAGACTGGAGGTTACACAATTGAAGTAAAAAGGATTCTTGGTATTCTTTTTTTTCCTTTTAAATTTTTAAGGAGAATATCTTTTTTTTTCCTTTTTGTGTTTATGATTCTGGTGAGAGAGCCAAGGAAAGAACTTCAGAATTAATATAAGGTCCTATGTCAAGTTTATACTATGTCAAGTTCCTGTAATTTAGTCTAAGGTTGATGTTCAAATAGCTCCCAAAACAGGTGCCTGAAAAAACTTTATTATGCCTTTCAAAGTTCAAATGGCTCCAACGTCTTGATTTTTTAAAATATTTCTACAGGTTATCCCCCTTTCTGCTCTGAAACACCACAGGAAACATATAGGAAAGTTATGAATTGGAAAGAGACCCTAGTATTTCCACCTGAGGTACCCATTTCAGAAAAAGCCAAGGACTTAATTCTAAAGTGAGTAGATAATAATCTTCAGAGTTTTTGAACTGCTTTTCCATTGCCTTTTCTTGCATGTGGCATAATCACAATGGTACATAGTTTTATTAGCAGTAGACTAATTCCTGGAGGAGAAGGCTATCAATGGCTACTAGCCCTGATGGTTATGTGCTTCCTCCAGTTTCCAAGGCAGTAAGCGTGTGTGCACCAGTTGCTGGGGAACATGGGCGGGAGGGTGCTGTTGCACCACGTCCTGCTTCATTGGTCCCTGGTCGACAGCTGGTTGGCCGCTGTGTGAACAGAGTGCTGGACTAGATGGACCCTCGGTCTGATTCAGCATCAGGGCTCTTCTTATGTCCTTATGTTCTTACTTGTAGTCTAGAATATTCTCTGCAATTACCTCAGTAGAATGGGTAGTAAATTAGTAGTTTGTATTTTGAGATAATGAAATGGAGTCTCTACATTTGTGTTCTGTGACACCAGCTTACTAAAACGAGGCACTTCTTCTCATTTTTTTGTTAACGTTTAAGAAGGAATGGAAGATGGTATAACAGAGTCCATAGGAATGATATAGACACACACTTCACATGAAACCGCCTTATGAGAGTCAGAACATTGTGCATCTAATTCAGTATTGCCTACTGTCTTGGATGGATTGATTGATTTATGGGATCCTGATTCAAATCAGATTCATAGGTGCTAAAATGATACAGATTACAAATGGATAAGTTTAACAGTTTTCTAAGTACACAAAGATAATACATGGAGGTAGAAAGATTACACACAGAAAGCTCACATCCCTTCAGGTCACAAAGCAGTGGTCCACCTGTTTGTACCGCTGGGTCCCTAAGACAGAACAATTCTCCTAAGACCGAAACAAGTTCTCCAGGCCGGCTGCACAATTCCCCCTAAAGCGAGACTGAATTGGTTTCTTTGTTCTGAAGCTTATATGGACCACTCACACACATCGAAGATTCTCAAAGCATCCCGGCCTGAGGAAATTAATTGCCTTCTCTAGGAAAAAAGAGGCCCCAACATTCCTGCAGAGGAGTGAGCCTCCCAGCTTTTGCGTGAGATAATACATTACACCCTTATCTCAGAGGGTGAGGTAAAGAGCTGCATTTGCCTGGCACCAATTAAAATATGCAAGAGGCCCACTATGAAGGTTGCCCTTCAAGGGGCCTACCTTGATTTGCTAAGGCCTGCTAAAACCTGCTCATTATGTTAGACTACACAAGTCTCTATGCTTTTAACATATTATACAGAGCTTAACTGGGAAATCCCTAAACCTCCTTGCCAGTTCTTCTGGTACCAAAAGAATACACCTACCTTGACCAGCATCACAGTCAACTACTGAAAATCTTTAACTGAAGGTATCCGGGACTAAATCTGGGACCTTGTGTGTAAAAGAAGCATGTGATCAACTCTTCAGCCACCGTTGTTAGTCATACTTCATAATCATTCTCAAAGTCTTTGTTCAAATTGCATCTCCTGTTTTTACCACTATAGTGCCATGCAAATAGGGATATATAGGTTTTGTTAAATCCATTCCATCTGTGCTTTGCAGATTGTTATGCTCCTTTCGTTCTGTCATCCACTCATTGATAGAATTGGATTTTTCTCAATTTCCCAAACTTGAATTCATGAGTACTTGCGCAGATTTGCATTTGCACAAATGTACACTTTTGAAATTGCAGAAATCTCCCCAAAATATTTAAACCCACCCGCTCCAAAAAAATTCCACTTTAGCCTATGGTAGAAATGTGTATTTTCAGTCATTTTTAAAAAACGTTTTGTATTTTTCTACGACTAAATTTGCAAAAAAAATTCAGAAAGTTTTTAAAAAACTGGTCCATAAGTCTGCAGAATCCATGTGACATGGGAAAAGTTAGTCCATTGTGGAATATGCTGGTTGGATTAATAGAAATCCGAACTCATTCGAATCCATAGCCGATTTCTCCCAACATCCACATTCACAAACCACAAAGGGATTTTCTGCCCTTTACTTTCCATGCCCTCTAATTATTTTAACTGAAGATGAATTCTCACAATCCCAAATCATCCCTGGGCATGTGACAAGCTAAATGTGCAATATTTCATCACTATAACAATAATGTTTTACAGAATTTTGGTGTAATGCCTAAAGACTTTCAGAAAGAACTTTAAAGTTAGTCTTTTAAAAACTTTGCCATTTGTTCAAATTAAAATGACAGGAAGTGAACAAGTATTAGATTCAGCCACAGCTTATGTTGTAAACATAATAGTACAATAAAAAATCCAACAACTAAAAGGCAGTTAAAAGAGTCCAGGATAAATTACCACAGAACAAATAACCACAGAAATACCCCAAAAGGCCTGGACAAATAAGGTTTTCATTTGGCACTGAAAAGAAAACAAAGATGTTGCCAGGCAAATCTCCCTAAAAAAGCAAATAGGCGCTACAGATTTCCAGCATGTGCTTAAAGGGGGTGTTGGAGTGAATAAAGTGTTTTATTTTATAAAATTGTAATCTTCTTGAGCACTGGCAATGCTCAATGCATTTATTTATCCTTCTGTCCTGCTCCACACGGGGCTTCCAGTGGTCTCCCATCTAGATCATTGATCCACCCAGCCCCAGCAACTGCACAACACCAACAGCTCCCACACCACCCACTGGGCCTCATTGTCAATAAATTCTGAAAGCTGACTGAACTAAGAAAGAAGAGACCTGCTTTCTTGCCCATAAAGATCATATTAGCATGACTTACGATCTGGGAAGCCCTTGGTTCAAGGAACGCTTCTGCCATTACCCATCAGTGACTTTAAGAAAGCTATTGATTTGTTTCCACTTTATTTATGCTAATCTTCTTAATTCTGCCCCCCCCCCAAAAAAAATAACAAGGCAGGTTCCAACCATAAAAATATTAGGAAAAGACTAAACAATATATTTTACATCAATATAAAATAAGCAGCGTAAAATGAGAAAAGGCAGCAATTAACCCATTTTTTTTAAAAAAAGGTTGTAGCACTAAAATCAACATCCCTGTTCCCTGAAAAAAATGGGAAAATAAGATTGTTTTAACTTAGGACATTACATTGTGGCCTCAATCCATTTGAAATATGGAGATAACACAGACCATAGTATTGTCAAGGTTGCTCTATGGATTATGTGTTTTTTAATGTTGAAATGCACACTATATTCCTAAATATTCCTGTTGTTAGCCCATCAATTAGCCCATCATCAAATTTATTTATTTGCAACGAAAAGATTAGCAATATTCTATTTTTGTCACTCTTTTTCCGAAAATGTGATTGGAAGGGGTATCTTGTAATTATTACTACCCCATTTCTTCAATTCTAAGACGCACTTCCCCCCCATATAAACATCTCTAAAAATGGGGTGCGTCTTAGAATCACGGGTGTGTCTTAGGTTTTTTTTTCTGTTGGTTGTACTGAAATTAGTGTGTGTCTTACAATCGAAGAAATACGGTATTATTATTATTATTAACAACATTTTTATACTGCCCATCAGTCGAAGCTCTCTGGGCAGTGTACAATTAAAACCATAAAACAAGTATAGATAAATTAAAAACATTAAAAGTTAAAAAAGCAATATGAAAACCAGCTAGGTCCATCACTTTTTGTTTCTCTACATTTGTTCCCCAAATGCTCAGGCATATCAGGATGATTTGGGGGAGAGGCTGTTCTGTTCTCATCTTCACTTTGGTATGGGAAAGTTAAAAAAAGAAAAAAGTGGGAGTCTCTTGCAAGCAGCAAATGTCTTCACAATTTCCTAAGAACTTGGGAGATAAAGGACTTTTGTGCTAGGCATGGGTGGAAGGAGCAGTCTCCTGGGTGTTGTGGTAGTCTGTGTTGGCAATGAGATCTCTGGGTTTGTATCTTTCATTGTTGACCACTTTGATGGTAACTTTTTTTCCATTTCCCCTCTCTTTCAGATTCTGCATTGATGCAGAGAACAGAACTGGTAGCAATGGAGTGGAAGAAATTAAGAGTCACCCATTTTTTGAAGGTGTTGACTGGGGACATATCAGGTACAGGTGGTGAAAGATTAAAGTATAGCCACAGGAGAGAGGAAGTGGCTTGTCTGTACGTCCTCTAAAGAAGTTCACTAGAAGTCTGTGATGTTAACTTTTCAGGATTGCATTGGAGATAGATGTACAGACATATACATATGTGTGACTTGGTCTGTACACTTGATAGTTGGCCCCTGGGATTGTGTCATTGATGGGAGCAGGGAGAAAACACCTGATGTCTGTTGACAATCTAGTGGAAATAGAAAGGTGGGGTGAAGTGGCAAGAGAACATACCCTGTGGGTGGGTATACATAAAGAGACACACATGCACTCCAAGCTTAAAATAAGATACAGATTAATTTGAGAAAGCTGTAAATGGGTTCCACAAACAAATATGCAACCTTCAAGTTAAGTCTTGGGAAACTGAAAAGGTCTGGGTGTTGGGATTTTTTTTAGAAGTGTCTTTTTTGTGGGGTGGGGAGAAGGAAAGAGGAAGCCAATAAACATAGAATGCAGTATACACAGTCATTCGGAATTGAATGCTGACTCTTCTCTCTCCACTGATCTCAGCACCAGTTTGACAGTCAAGGATCACTTGCAAGCTTCCCATTTCCCTGCCTGTCAAGTGATAGCTTTGTGTGGCTAGATACATCATTTGAAGTAAATACACCTGTAAAAACTGCTGCTGGAGTCTCTCAATGTTTTTGTGTTTTTGTTTTGTTTTTGCAGTTGTTTTTCATGCAACCAGGAGTAGCACTAGTAGGCAGGAGTGGGGGGTGAGTTCAATCTCACCATTGACTCCTGGGCAACTTCACAGGACACCTATGATTATTATACCTTAAGGAACTTTTATAAAGGCTTGAAAATGGCTGAGAAATGGGGGGCCTTTATGGCAGTACTGCTAGGGTAGACATCTAAAAACAAGATTATGTAGTACTGTCAAATAATATAGTTGCTTATAGTCACAACTCTGATCTGTGTGTTTTGTTGCAGGGAGAGGCCAGCTGCAATCACTATAGAAATCAAAAGTATTGATGACACTTCCAATTTTGATGAATTCCCAGAATCTGATATTTTACAGCCAGGTGAGAGCACACTTGGATGCAGTAGTACCCATTAAACTTGCCCACGATTTGGGGAGGAAGGGTTTATGTTTTGATTATCCTGATGGCTACTTCTTCCCTTATAATTCGGTGGGCCGTTTGTAGGTTTGTGTTGGGGAGTGCCATGCATTCCACAGCACTGCTATGCCTGTACAGTATGAAGCAGCCTTCACTGGACATGTTGCACAGCTCGGAGCATTCTATATTGAAATGCACTAAGGCGCTGAGTATTGTCGATTAATGACTGGCTCAGCTGCCCTAATGTCACAGAGGGCCAATGCATGCAGAAGGGATTGTACTTGCCATGAGCTAAACACATCTGACGGAGGAAACAGAAGGGCTCTAGCCTCTTTGGGTTTATTCGTATAAAAGAGTTGGTTTAGAAATTTGTAAAACGTTAAAAATAAAATGTCGAGGAAGTGGAGGAAAGGAAGAGGTGAAGGATTGTGGTTGTAGGATATGGGAAGCAGAGGTGCTTTGGATAACAATTGGACAAGGCAGGAGATGAGAGGGGGAGTCTGAGAGAGAGTGGCTGCAGAGGAAACCAGCAAAAGTATGTTGTTCACACATTGATTTGAATCAACCAGCTAAACTTTTGGCTGCAGGCTTCTAGTGAGCAAAAACTGGACTTTCCTAGCAGTGTGCTGGATGCTGCACTAAAGTGACACATTTCCAGCCTTATGAACTTGTGATCGAATTAACAGACAAAAGAACGGAGAGAAGACAGTCTGACGGAAGAGCAGCCTGGAGGGGCTGCTAGCAGACTGTCCAGTGCAAGTGACATATGATGGGGAAGAAGGGGGGGTTGCCTGAACTCGTAGCAGTGTAGGCAGGAACAAAAGGTTGCTCAGACTTAACACCAACCCAGCAAGGTAGGCTGCCACCCCACCCACCCCTTACGTCCAACGCAGCCTGTGCCAGAGGACTCTCAGATCTTACAAGACACCCGTAGGATTTAAGAAATAAGGGCGCAAGCTGGCACCCTCTATTTCAAAATCTGAGACAGTCGCAGTAACCAAAAATAAACTTCTGGACTTAGTACCAAGGCTTAATTGGAATAGAGCACATACTTTCAATTCTGAGAGGTGGTAGGTTTATTTACAGGAAAGGGAAAGGGGATAACATAAAACAAAACAGAGCAGTCTTTGGAAACAGTACTTACATGGCAAAATAACAAAGCCTGTCTATAGGTATCAAGACACGGGTCTTCAATAGATTAGAACCTCAGAAACCAGCAATCCCAAGCAAACAAGGGAAAGGGCCAAACGAAGCTAGACAAAGATGATGGACAGGTGTAGCGAAGGTCATTCTTTCTAGCCAACCACAAGTTAACTGAAAGAGTCTTTTTGGGCTTGGGGTGTGTGCGTGCAGAAAGTTCCCACAAAAACTCAGCTGAACTTGTTCAGCTCAGTTAATAAAAGTGCTGCTGAGGCCTTCAAGCCAATGCGAGATAATACACATAGATGGCCTAACGAATATGTGCAGGCTCAGGCTCACGGAATGGAACCTTACAGGCTGCTGAGATACAGAAGGGAAATAGATTTCTTGACATAATAGTATAAAATAGTTATTATATGATCCAAAGATGTTCTTGGAAAGGCTTTATGGACATGACACAAATTTTGAAGGGATGTAAAGGCAAAGTGGTGATGTCTAGAAAGAGGAGACTTACTTAGACCTAAGGAGCAACCTGGGAAAAGGTATAAGAAGATCAGAGTCAGAAGTGGGACTAGAACTGGGCTGGCGGTGGGGGAGGTAGGATAATAATAAATGTTCTATTGGAACAAGAGATTTAAGGAAATAAAATAAAAGTGATATAGGCAAGCTGTACCAAGGAAACCCTTAACCAGAAACACATTCTGGTTAAAAATGTGTTTTCCTCTATGACCTGTTTAAGAACGAAGTTCAAGCTAAATGGGTTACTCAACCATATTTCCTATCTAAGTTGTTTGTTTATTGCTTCTAGGTTGATGCTTGTAGAAATCCATAGTATTTGATTTGAAAGGTGAGGGTGTTCAGGTAATCTTAGTGGGCTAGATTTAGTCCACTAAGATTTAGATTTAGATTTAGTCCTTCGGCTAGCGATCGCTACTGCAAGAACTAGGAGAACTAGGTGTTTGAAGAAAATGTAATAAAAAAGAGTAAGTTAGTGCAGATAATTAAGAAAAGGGGATACTGGGATCTGAGCAATATGAACATGATATCCATGCTGGATCAGACCAAGGGTCCATCTAGTCCAGCATTCTGTTCACACAGTGGCCGACCAGCTGTCAACGGGATACTCACAAACAGGACATGAGTGCAACAGCACCCTCCTGCCCATGTTCCCCAGCAAGTGGGGAACATAGACTTGGTGCCTCTGATATTGAAGGTAGCATAGAGGCATCAGGACTAGTAGCCATTGATAGCCTTCTCCTCCAGGAATTTGTCTAACCCCCTTTTAAAGCCATCCAAATTGGTAGCAATCACTACATGCTACCTAAATCTGGATGAAAAAGATGTTATCCCAAGCATTCTGAAGAAGGCCTGAGTTTTGTGTGTGTTTAGTTATGCTGTTTGTTCACCTTCAGATCCCAAGCAAAGTCTATTCTATGCTGTGCCATTTACCTGTATAATTTCAAAGTCCTTATGATTGAGGGTTGTTTTTTTTTTAATTTAACTTGACTTCTTCTATATGTGTGTATTTAAAACCATTATTTTTACATTCTAGTGCCAAACACCACAGAACCTGACTACAAGTCCAAAGACTGGGTTTTCCTTAATTACACCTACAAGAGGTTTGAAGGGCTCACTCAGCGTGGATCCATCCCTTCTTACATGAAAGCAGGGAAGTTATGAAATACAGCAGAAATAAAACATAAATAAGAACTCAGGTAGCTGCTGCATCACCAAGACCCGCTTGGCGTAGATCTCGATACACTGAAATGGTCACACAGACAGACTGGTGCACATTGACTTCACCGAGAAATTAGGAAATTCTACCGGATTAGGATTTCTAAGACTACTACAAGAATTAGTTGGCAGTGCCAGCTGGCTTTTTTTCTTTCTTTTCCCCCCCCCTTTTTTTTTAATAGTGAATATTTTTGTTAACTTTATTATAACAAAGGTACTGGAATAAAAGAACAATGGAATGGACACCCTCTTTGTATCTGCACTGCCTGTGTGTCTGTATAAAGGTCAAATATGTCTCTGTTTGTACTGTAATGTGTCTAATTTGCCCAGGGGTTAAAAACATATCACGTATGTAAGAAACAACACTGGCTATTTCTCAGTAATGTTGCCCCATCATGGGTTAACCTGGGCAGGGTTTTAGATAAACAGTATGAAAACTGGAAGCCACTTTTTGTAATGTTCCCTACAGATGACGTGTGGTGACATAAAAAGTTGTCATGGAGCTACATAAAAAAAGAAATACATATTGTTGGTCCAAAGTACCTAAAGGTTATTCTCTGCGCTTAATGGCTTATGCTCTAGCACAAAAGAGAATTTGTACTTCAGATTGCAGCTGGTAGTCTAACTGGTGTAGAACTGGGTCGTGTGACACAGTGTATTTAGCATAATAAACCTCTGTTAAGAGAATTGCAATTCTTTATTTTCAGAGGGAACAATGGCACTATAGCGAATAAAAAACAATTTAACTTCATCTTCCAGTTTGATAGCCAGGAACTTTTAGAAAAGATACAAAAAGTTGGGACAATGATAGACTAAGCAGCAGAGAAAACGCTTTTGAAAATCAATCAACAACATATCTTTTGCTTGTTTATTTTTCTTCCCTCCTCCTGAATTAATTTTCTTGTGATGGTTTGTGCCATTTTATTCTCCTTTTAGTACCAAAGATCCTGAAATGGCTTGATTGCAAATTATGCAGTTCTGTTTTCAAGAAGTATATATGGTTCATTTCTTTTCAAAATGGGGTATTAAGAAGGATGAAAGCTTTTATTCACATGTTCTTCTGAACTGAAAAATTGAAGATGATTAACAACTTATTGAGGCTTGACTATAATCTTTCGGATATGTTTTAAATCACCTTGGCTGAACTACAAAATTGGAAATATGTGGCACTGTTGTCCTGGTTAAGTGTACCACTTCAAAAGGCAGGGTGGTGGGCAAGCTGAGTCTTCTAAATTAAAGGGGAAACAAGGCACAAAGACAATTAGCAGCATACTGATGAGAAGGGGAGCAACCTATCTTCTCCCTGACATGCTAGCTTTCTACAGGCAAGGAGTTTTCATGTGAAGGCACTGTCAAACATGCAAGCTTTCATGTCCAACCCCCCATCTGCCTTTTGAAATTATACAATCCCAGAAAACCTGTACAAGAATTAATGTTTTATATGTGGAAATGATCCAGAATCAACCAATGTTGCCAACATTCAGAATCTAATAATAATACTAGAGCAACTGCACTGCTAATCTTGTGCTGGAGATTTAAGGTAAATTCTTGCTTTTATAGGTTGGTTACTCAAACTATAGTCACTGGGTACAATATGAGAGAAAAGGTTCTGGGGTTAATTAAGGCTACATACCCTACTAGAACCCAAGGCTAAAGTGTTATTTCAGTTTTGTAAGGTGGCTAGCACACTGCCCATGACTTGAAGTGCATATTACAGGCTTGATCAGCAACTAGTTTTGCTGGAAGGCTACTTTGAGGGAAGGTGCAGGAAATGACACTACTGGTCATCACTACTACCGTTCCTCAAAGGGGACTGCTGGTAAATCCCTATAGCCACCACTCTTTCTATGGACTGCTCTTGCTTCTGGGTTGGCAGCTGGTGACTGGAAAGTGGTCCTCTGGATCAACTATGGCCTGGCTGGGGGGGGGGGGGCGGAAGGGGGGCCAATTGTGATTCTTACATTATGGAAAGGATAAAGACTGGCTGTGTGTATTTCTTATTTTGTTTTTACAAAACTACTATCCACAACAGTCTGAAAACCCGTAAAATGATACAGAAAGCCTTGTGACGGCTTTCTATTTCTGGTCTTTGATTTAATTTTCACTTTAACAAACGTACACAACTCTTCCCCAGTAAATAGTCAGTACTTCAAAAGTACTCTACATTTTCTGAACATTTAAGCAGACTGTACCTTGACCTTGTTTAATGTTGACTACATTTCAAAAGTTCACTTTAAGAATTCAATGACAAGTATCTAGCTTTTATTTTTATTTTTTTTAATAGACAAATTCATTAGTTGAGGTTCGGGAAAAGTTACAATAGAAAGCATTATAAAGATTTATATAAGGCTTTTTACAGCATATTAAATAAACATGGCATTCTTTTGTAAAGTTGTATTTTTGTAAAATATGTTGACACTTGGAGGATGTTGTTTTGCACTGTCAGACTTTAGAGCTTCCTTTGTGTATTTTCCTTCTAGGTTCATCAAAAGATCTTGCGTCCCCAAAGAGCTGTCTTTTCAGTTATTTCTTTTTGCCATAATAGATACACGATTGCAGTTCAACATGGTATTTAAAATTATCAGTATTTTTCAATAGATTCATAAATAATCATGCCTTTTGGTATATCAACATATAATAGGGTTTCCTCATGGATTTATACCATCCTTCAGCTTCTGAAAGCATATCATTCCTTTATTTACTTACTTATTTAAAAACTTTTTTTATAGTGCCTCCTCACCATTTCTGGCATCATGGCGCTTTACAATAACACACAAAACAATTTCCATTAGAAAAAAACTTCAACCCACATTAAAATTTAAACCACCCGTCACTAAAATAAAAGCACAGTATGTAACAAAAGTTGTTCTGCACAACTGAGCAGTCTGGATAAAATTGCTAAGGCATTTTAGTGTGGCAACACAGTTTTCTTTAAAAGGAACATCTTTGAACAATGGAGGTATGGTGTTTTGAAAGGAGAGCCAAACTACTTATCCAAAAATATGTGGTACAGCCTCATTCAAAGTTTGCTGTTTCAGAATGCAAGCTGAAGGATTGTATGGTTGAATTCTCTTCCATCCACACATTAAAACGTTCTGCCCATAGAAAGGGAGAGAGGAATTAATAACATTCAATTGATTCTTTTGTATGCCCAGTGTCCTCTTCAAATGGAAGAGCATTTGAAATGCATGCTTTCATTGCTTCTGGAAGTAAGACTGGTTAGCCTTTTTATTGGGCTTCTGGTAAATAAGAGTCACCTAGTTGGGTCACAGCCACAGCTACTCAGGCCCACCTGTACAGATGATGTTTGGTTTAGCACATTATGCCTCTCCCCATCATCCCACCTTGATTAAAGATTAAGGGAAGAGTTTCCCTACTTGCCCAATACAGAGTCCAAATAGCTTTTGTCCAGCACTGCAGAGGTGCAGGGGGTGAATAAGAATTAATCCATACTTCTACTTGAACAATCAATGGGTGTTTCTGAAATCCTAGGCAACTAGCATCCATGGCTGTTTGCTTTGACTTAATTGTTGCAAAACCAAATTGTCATGAAACAAATTGCTATAGAAAGCCTTCTCAGTTGTGTCTAGTGTAATGACATGTTTTGGTTGCAACTCTGCTGCTCACCTGGGAGTAAACCCCATTGAACTCTGTAGAATGTTTGAACAGAATAGGATTGCAATTAATAAAACTTATGTGCATCATAACAATCTACCCACATATTAATTTGCATATTTAGAAATTTGCCACTGTCTGCCGTTCTTTTCCAATGTGAAAATGGCCAAAATTTCATCTCAGCCACATTACTGAGATTTTGCTACCTGAAGCCTCAATTATTATAATATGCTTTATGTATTGCCGGCCTAATCAAACAAATGGCAGCTGATATCTGTTACCAGCTTCCAGGAACCATTAGGTTCAATTCAAGATGCCGGTTTTGGAGCACAAGCAGACTTGCAATGAACATTATACTCTGCCTGTACCACCTCTTGGCATCTGAAACGGATTGATTTCGATAGATAACACTTAATGATTACTGCAGAAGATGAAGGAGGAAGAGGAGAAAAGGGAAGAGGAAGAGGAAGAGGAAGAGATAGCCTTTCCTTAATTTCAACGCATTGGTAGGCATACATCTTTTTCCCTCCATGCATATTTTTAGGTTGTTTGCCTAATCCAAATCTTTACAGGGGCTCCAACAGAAAGGCAGAACACTCTCCTTAAGTTGGGTGTCCTTGTTTACTGTAACAATGGTTTTCAAAACATTTCCCCTTAATGTCTCTGTGTCAGAGGATGCTGGCGTATGCCTAGATATTATTTTTTTTGCATGAAATTTTTTTCACACCTGTTGAAACTAGTTTATGTATACCCAGTGGTGGTGGGCAGAGAAAACACCATAATGGTGAACAAACACTTCTTTTCTTCCATCATCAAATCTTCTCATAGATGTGCCCCAGTTGAATTTCAGAGGAACATCAGGGTTGGATTACAATTTGAGAATACACTATGATTTTATTTTATTAAAATATTTATATCCATTTTTCAATCCTATAAAATTTTAAGCGTAACTCACAATGCACGCCACCCCCAAACCATTCCAATATAGTAAAGCAATTGACAACAAAGTGTCTCAGCTTTATTGAGCTAAATTTTTGATTTCTAAAAGCGGAGAATATAAGTCCCCCCCGCCCCCATGCATGGTACTGAAAACTTGATGGTGTAGCTGCCTCTCAAACATAGCTGGTGAGGGAATGCTGGTCTGGGTGCCACAACAGAAATGAACCCTTCTCCTGTAGCCACTTGAGCATCCAGTGATGAGGCCAGTTCTAATACCAACTCCAAGCTGTGAACCTGATATTTCAGCAGTAGAGCAGCCCTATGAAAAATATCAACTCCCAGATCAACTCTAGGGCTGTTTCTATTAGTGCAATACAGGTGCAGGTGCAGATGCAAAACATTTCAAAAATTGCAGTGGACAGGTTGGGAGGATGGAGAAATGCAACCTTGCTCATTCTAATGGACTTCTTGGCAGCTATTTATACCATCCTAGATAGGCTTCCTAGGCTGGAGATTGGTGACCCTGTGCTTTGGTGGTTACATTTGTACCTAGAGGGTTGTTTCCCAAATTCTAACTGTTCTATGAAGTTGCTGGGTGAAGTCATTTGGTGATTTGGAATGAGGTGTCATCTATGTCCTGACATAACCTGGGCCGGTGTCAGACTATTTGTGAGCTACTTGTACTCCCCCCACCCAAAAAAAATTGCCAACTTCGATTCAGCTGTTGAAGAAGAGTTTCTGAACTATTACATTTTTCTTTTATTACGTTTTTTCTTAAAACAGCTAATTTGTATAAAACTGTGACCCTTAAAGGTCAGTACTGCATCCCTCTGAGGACTGCATCCTAGGCGGCTGCCTAGTTGGCCTAATGGTAGAGCCGGCCCTGTGCATAACGATGCCCAACTCTTATTTGTCTTTTATATCTGGTTCAGATGTGGCAGTAGAAGTTCTGGGTGTGTGTCTAGAAACAGGAATAGAATGGATGAATGCTAATAAACTGAAACTCCGTTATGGATAAATGCTTTTAAACAAACTCAGTTTGAACAAGACAAAAGTACTGGGACTGATAGTTCATTTAGCCAGGGAGGTGAAATTCAACCTGCTCTGGATGGTGATGCAATCCTAATGGATTGGGTTTGTAGTTTGAGGGTGCTTCTATATCCTGCTTTATTTATTTATTTATTTATTTAGCGCCATCAATGTACATGGTGCTGTACATAGTAAAACAATAAAATAGCAAGACCCTGCCACATAGGCTTACATTCTAATAAAATCATGATAAAACAATAAGGAAGGGAAGGGAATGCACCAAACAGGCACAGGGGAGAGTAAAACTAACAGTATAAAAGTAAGATCAAAATCAAGTTCTAAAAGCTTTAGAAAAAAGAAGTTCTCAACTGAGCTTTATCAATGGATAAAGTGGAAACCCAAGTAGCATTGGCTTGGGGTACGTTTCACCAATCAAGGCCGACGTACTACCTTTGACCCCCCTCTTGTACAGAAAGAGCCTGGCTACAGCTCTCCAAATACTGGTATCCTCGAGGGGACTGTCTTCACCGTGCTGAGTTGGTGCCACATTCCCCCTAACTCGTGAGGTTTTGTTTATCTGGGGTGGCATCAGGTAATCCCCATACCAAGGAAGGGAGCACAGGGTTTCTGTCAGTAATCCAGTTCCTGGAGCTGCCCCCACTTCCTGTCTTCGGGTAACCAATCGCCAGTCGCCTTCCACAAGGACTACCCCCTGGATTGGCCACGGAGCTAGGTCAGGTGGTGGAAGAACCAAAGTGACCCCGCTCCCACCAAAAAGGTTTTACCATGCAGCTTCACAGTGGGTGCGAATCTGGATGCGTCATAAAACTGACGCTGCGCAGCTTTGCAGCCACTGCGAGGCTTTGAGTGGGTATAGACAACCCCCAGGTTAGACTAGTGAAATGCAATGTGAACATATAATCTGTGATATTTTACAGTCCTGTTGATTATCAATTTGTTTAGGCGAGTTGCTTAGTAAAAGTTTTTTTTTTAATGTTAGCTGTGGATGAAAGAACGCTAAACGGTTAAGCCAACAATACTCAATTGAAAAGAATATTCTCTAGATTAACATTAATAAATGTACAGAAATTCCTTTATGTAAAAAAATATATCCAGAAATTTCATACAAAGTTTGGAATGCTGATTTGTTAAACCTTTTACCAAACTTACCACCACCAAAACTGATTACTAAAGTATTGTGTAGTGAGTGGGAGCTGACAGTGGGTCCTCCACAGGATTCATTTATTTCGATTAAAAAGCAGCAAACAATAGAAGAAAAGGCTCTGGAGCAGCCAAAACTGAAGACAATCTTGTTCTTTTACAATCTCTTCCCAGCTGGTGTCTGTTGTGACTTTCTACGTTTTATCCATTCTTTCTTTACAGACACAATTTAAGAGAGACTTTTTTAAAAAATTGCTGCTTTGAAGAATTACGTGTATTCATACAAAGGAGACTATATGGAGTTACAGGTCATTCTGAATTATAGTTCAGCAGGTACGAGGATTTTCTATTTGTATTCTTTATTATTAGCTTATCACAGTGCATTGGATAAGCCTTGTTTTGGCTTCCATGCCAACCTGCTTTCCCTTCATTCTTTTGAACACCTCATTCTGAGTGCATTATTAAAGACCTGTGACATCTCATTTCTTAATTTTACTGTTGGGGAACAACAATACTGTTGCTGCTCTTTTATCTTCTGCCATGTGGCTGTTCCTATGTATTGTAGGAGCTGTTAAGCAACCAGCTTTAGTGTACATGATTTGATTGCTAATGTATAGCAGCAATATTGATGTTTCCCAACATCTGATGTTTCTTCAATGGGCCCTTAAATTTATGATATCCTAGAGTGTATTCTTGTTGAAGTGTTCCTCGAGAGTAATTCCACCCACCAAGGCCAACCATTGGCTGCCCCTGGCTACAAAGAGCTGCTTCGTTGGGTAGGACCAGTCCTGGCAAACAACACGTCATGGTCCCTGGTGTGTGGCTTCATGGCTGCTACCACACCACATCAGGATAAAGCCTCCTTTAGACGTTCCCCATCATGCATTCAATGCCAGCTTGTTTCCCCCCAGATGTGAACATCACCAAATCTGCCACCTGACCTCTGTGCATTTCACTGTTGGGAGGCCTGAAGGGGGGGGGTGCTATGCACATAGGGAACTCCACAAGTTCAGGACTCCTGATCATACAGGTCTTCCATTGATGCTGAGGTTGGTTACTTGTTCCCAGTTCTTCGTTTGCATGGAAGTTCAAGACAGAGCTCTTATCAGTAAACCTATTCAGAACCAAAGCTACATGCCCCCTTACCTCCAATTAAGCTTTGGTCTGGCCCAGTCTTATCTGCATGACTAGGGGGGATATCCAAGATACACAAACATGTTGTATTTGCACAACACTCATTAATGTCAAGCATGACACTTCCATACCGGAAATGTCCAGTGAATTAAAAAATATTAAGGAATGGGGGTACGCGCCCCACAATAAGCTTTGCACCACTACAGATCATATATCCCTCCACACCAGGGATGGGCAAACCTCAGCCTTGTGGAATCTACCTTGCTATTTATCAACCAACCAGAACCCAATACAAAAGCATTCACTCAGAATTAAAGAATTCTGAGCCAAGGAAATTGTTCTGAGTGTCAGAACTGAATGGCTCTCACAGTCTTTCCACACACAAATCCATTTTAAATGGATACTGTTGTTTTTATACTGTTGTTTTTATGTTTCTGATGTTTTTTTAAAAAAATTGTATTCTTTTTAATGTTTACCATTTTTAACTGTTGTAAACCGCCCAGAGAGCTTCAGCTATGGGGCGGTATATAAATGTAATAAAATAAATATTCTGGGCACTATAATTCAGGGCAGGAAAGGGCAGTCATTTAGTTGTTGCTACTGTTAAACAACTGAGTCAGAAATCATGGCCAATCTACTGCAAATCACCCCCAGAAATCTACCAGTAGTTCCAGACCTACCTTCTACCTACCTGTTCTACAAGATGCTATAGAATTTAGCTAAGTGCTCTGAAAGTGGTTTTATTTTAGTGTGTTGAACATAGTTATACACGTGATGGGGGTACTTTTGTGTTCAATACAACAGAACTTTAAAATTAAGGATTAGAGTATGTTCAGATACTTTTTGCCAGGGACCAGTAGTTATATCGTTTTTTATACTTGAAATCTATGTAAAGGGAAATTAAGAGACGTGTGCTGGCAGTAGTTGAATTACTCAAAAATAGAAGGGAAAGGAAGATGCCACCAATGTGTTTTTGCTTCGTTAGGGTATGGGATGTAGCAAGCTCTGATAGTCATTATATTTGTACATTAGAGAAACATCCTTATTCTGTTGTTTCTGGTTTGAAAGAGAGATAATGGCCTAAATTCAATTGCTACTCCTAACTGGAGTAGACACAGTGAATCAGTGGGACCTTGCTAGGTCCTGATGTAGTTAAGTTACATTGCTTCAATGTGCCTGCTCTGGTGGAGACTAGCACTTGGACTGGTGATCTGACCTGTTTCTGTAATAGCCAGAGATGCAGCATGAGATACTGCTAGATCCAGAATTCAGCCCACTGAGAAACTGAGCTCCAAAAGTGTTGACTTCCTTTCAGAACTGCTGCGGATTGCACAGTTCTTTTGTGATTCCCTCCCACAATGCCAGTGTGGATGGTGTGAGAAATGCACAACCAGGACATGATCACAGTGGCACCTTCCTTGGTTTTTAGCAACTGATACTTAGTGCCGAACCGAATCTGATACTAATATATGGTCATCATGACTAATAGCCATTGATAGGATTACCCTGTATGAGATCCTATGATGATTAGCCTGAACCTAGGACTGTCCCTAGAATCTAGGAATGGATCTGGAAAATAAACGTCCAAGAGGCTTACCTAAGGTTATCTAGGGAGTCCTAGGCATTGGTGAAATTTGAACTCAAGACTTTTGCATTCAGGGCTATTTCTTTATTCACACACACACACAAAATTTGCTGCAATACAGGAATCCAAGGTAATATCACTACTAGGGTGACCATATGAAAAGGAGGACAGGGCTTCTGTATCTTTAACAGTTGTATTGAAAAGAGAATTTCAGTAGATGTCATTTGTATATATGGAGAACCTGGTGAAATTTCCTCTTCATCACATTAGTTAAAGCTGCAGGTGCCCTGCCCTCTTTTAAATCTGGTCACTCTAGTTTAGCCCCTGCAGCTTTAACTGTGGTGATGAAGAGGGAATTTCCCCAGGTTCTCCATATATACAAATAACACTTGCTGAAATTCCCTTTTCTATGCAACTATTAAAGATACAGGAGCCCTGTCCTCCTTTTCATATGGTCACCCCATCTTCTGGGCCCTGTCATACTTAGTGCCAGGGTAACTAAAATGACCCTTCACTACTATGGCACTCTGGAAACCTGAAGCCATAACATGTTAGTCTTCCATTCAAACAAAAGGGTTTTCAAGTGATTCTGTTTGAAACATCTCAACATCTCAGACTAGGCCTTCCTCTCTAGAGGTCAAGATGGAGATCACTGACTCTTTGACAGACAGATATAGGGAGTCTGTGAACCACTTACTCTTTTCCCTGCCTAGCTGAATTCTTAGCCCTTGGTCTGCTCTTCCACCTTCTGTAGGGTGACTATATGAAAAGGAAGGACAGGGCTTCTGTAACAATTATAGAGGAAAGGGAATTTCAGCAGGTGTCATTTGTATGCATGGAGCACCTGGTGGAATTCCCTTGTTATCAAACAGTTAAACCTGCAGGAACCCTGCCCTCTTTTGTATCTGATCACTCTAGTACAGCTTCTGCAGCTTTAACTGTTGGGATAAAAATGGAAATTCCCTTTTCTCTAAAACTGTTGAAGATACAGGAGCCCTGATCTCCTTTCCATATGGTCACCCTACCTTCTGCTATGACACCATCTTTCATCATCATATCCCACTTTGAATATTCTCCTTGAGCCCACCTCACAATCCCCAGGTTACCATGGGAACAGCAATAAACAGTTTTACATCATTGCAATTGCGTGGCCTATTCCTTACTGGACATTTGGATGGTAAGGAGTGCTGGTGCTTGTCTCTCCAGTGTTTTGGAAGATTTCCGGAGTTGTGTTTTCAAGGCCTTTTCTGGCATCATGGCAGGTAGGAAATTGTTCCACCTCATTGTTCAGAAGGACCCTTGCTTTGGGCCCCTCCAGAGCAATAGAGTAAGAAATGTGTGTGGGAATCAAGTGCCTATGAAGACTTCCTACTTTCCTGCTGCAATCCTAAAATAGCATTAGAAGACAAAGCGTCAGGCTCTGGGTTCCCATGACTGCAACTCAAATCTCATTGGCGTTTTTGAGTGACGAGTCCAAGGGAGCTGGGAGCTCTTATGTATTAATTAAACCAGAGTAAAAAGTTCCAGAAAGTCAAGGAAGATTGGGAGAAGAGTGTCCTGTTTAAATAGATAGCTCTCTCTAACAAGAATCATAGCGAAATATAAAAGGCGAAGGAAATTTGTCTGGTGTCCAGGTCTGCACCAAGATTATCCATTCACATTTGGGCGAATGCTTTGGTAAAAGCAAACACTTATTTCGCAAACTTATTGTGTGGTTTGACTTACTCTTTGGCTCCCCTCCCTCCCAGCACCTTCCATTCAGGCCAACCGCCCATCCCTTCTTTGGACTCCCGTTTGCATCGTGAGAGTCTCTGGCCCGATAGAACCTTGGGATGCCAGTGGGAATGGGAGTAAACGAGTGCAGAGGATGCCCATTCCATGGGTTCCTCTTTACTCAACGCGGACTTGAGGGTGACACCTCTTTATGCCAATTCAGATGTTATTGGAACTGGCAGGTTGCAAAGCGAAGGGCTGCCCTCCAGCTCCATCTTGGTTCAAAGGAGTGTTTTTCTGTTTGGGTGCTCAGACTCTATGTCCGCCTCGTATTTTGGTTCTTGTGCAAGTGACCTTTCCTTTAGTCTTATTTTGTAAGTGTGCCCAAAACATCCTTTCAAAATGCCAATTGTGCCCACCAATCCAAAAAGGTTGGGCACCCGTGCTCTGGCAGCTCCTGTTGAAACAGCAGCACAGGGAAAGGACTTTGACTGGAGGGACCTTAGAGAATGGCTGCCAATCAGCAAAGACAGGGAGGTCCAGTGGTTTGGCCCAGTATTAGAGGATTTCCAACACACTCATCTGCGGCAGCAAGTGGGCTATCACCTTTTTTGCAGGGGGAAGGGTACTAACAAACAGAAGATGGAGCAGAGACAACCATCTTAATAATATTTATTGATTTATTAGTATTTTTGGATGTTTTACAACCACAGATCTCAGAGTGTTGAACAGAAACCATAAAAACATAAACATATAAAAACAATGTTGAGAATACATTTTATCTATAGTGTAGGATGAATTACACACAGAATGCTTACATAAACCGATGTGTCTTCTTCCCAGCAGAATCCAGAGAGGATTGGAGAATGCCCCAGATCCCTCGGGAGTGTGCACAGTGGATGAAACAACAAGACCTTTGCCTTGGCCACGTCCCAAACCCTGCACACTCCCCAAAATACATCTAACTGCCCTGCCAAAGCCACCACCAACTGCTCAGCCAAAACAAGTGCCAGCCAGCCTGCCAAATCTATGTTAAAGATTCTACATAACTAATTTCTCCTTTACCATTGCTACTATCCAATGAGGTTGAAACTAGATCGGGAAAGATAGATATATAAAATGGATAAGATAATGCTTTACTGTTAAAACCTTTTAGTATTTTTAAAGACTGTAATCATGCTTTGTAGAAACAACTGTAAATATATTTCTTGTAATAAAATATTTTTTAAAAAGTGTTACAATATTTTAAAGAGAGACGTTCTTCCTTGCTCAATATTAAATCACATTGAATGGGCCTGAGAAAAGATTGCTACAGTGACCCAATAATTCTTCCTCTCTTCTTTCTCCACCCTTGTCTGGGAATAAGTCCTATTAATCTCAATGAGGCTTGCTTTTGATTAGGGCACAATCCTATGCATGCTGTCTGTGCAGTGCTGGGAGTTGCAGGACATTTTTTTTCTGGCTAGAGGATTGCACCTTTTGCCTCCCTTTCTAATCTTTCTTTACTGCATGTTTCCCATTTTCTGTTTAGTCTAGCAGTTGTGTACCAGGTCCTAGCCACAGTGTTCTTTACAATTTTTTTTTTTCTAATCCAGGACCTGTTTTCTTTAGAAAATGGGAAATTATAGTGCGACTCTACCACCTCACACACAAGGCTTTGACGCGCACACCTCCCTCAGGCTAAGCACCACCACTTAAATACTTGAGGAAGGGGTAAAAAGAAAAGTATAACCTTTCCCTTATAGCAGAGGGAAAAGGTAAGGAGATTGGAAAAGGCTTTTCTGTGAATATAGCAGGCTGAAGGTTTAATGTAATGTGTTTATTTATGAACCAATAGAGCAGGAGACACAGCCAAACTGACACGTGGTTTTATGGTAGCAAAATAAAGAAAATGTTTATTGTTGTTTACAGTTCTTAGTTCTTTCAAAATCTATTCAAATCCTGCCTATTCTTAAGAATACTGGTAGTAACCAATCTAATAATAACAATCCTTAGTCCCTATGAACTTATTTTCACTCACTCCTCACACAACTCCTGACAAGAAATCACATAGCTAAACACATCTACCCTCCAAACCCAATCACCAACTGAACCCCAGACCACTCAGCTCCCCCATATATATGCTCCTCCCCCCTTTCCACAGCATCACCAGCCACACCCACTCAGTCCAACATTCCACATTGGGTAACGCCACAAATAGATTTTCTTTTGCATTGATCTGGTATGAGGACAGCAAAAAGAACTACCACAAAGAAATTTGTACAGCAACTAAAAATACATGTTAATTTCAGATACGTTGAACGGCTCACTTTATTTCAGTGATTTTAACATTAACATATTTTGTAGAACAGGTTTGTCTTAATTGTGAGTTGTAGAATCAGACATGCGATGAAGGCCATGCCTCCTTGGGGCTGGTCACATCAGGATGGGCCCGCCATTTAACAGCATTTAATAACATATGCTAAGTTTGTTTGTTTTTTAATGGACCCCAGAACTGTTGTTGTTTAAATAGATACTGTTGTTTTATACTGTTGTTTTATATTTTGATGGTTTTAAATTTTGTATACTTTTTAATGTTCACTGTTTTAAACTTTTGTAAACCGCCCAGAGAGCTTCGTCTATGGGGCGGTATATAAATGTAATAAATAAATAAATAAATAAATTGGGGGCTGAGCATGTTGAGTTGGGCACTCCTCCTTGAGCCATGTTGCCCTCCTTTTTGGTTTCCAAAATATGGCCACACTGGAAACCTCACCTGAAACCCCAACAAGGCGTTGCCAGTCAAGAGTTGACAAAACAGGGCTGGATGGAGCCAGGGTCTGGAATGGGATAAGGCAGATTCCTTCATTCTCTTAATGGAACAAGCCTATGTACCCACTCCTGAGCTCAATGGAAGAGAGAGAGAGAGATACACAAACTTTGTGTGTGTGTATACACACTTCTGAGTGAGAGAGGGTTTGCTTTTCTTTTGTCTTTTAGCTGCTCTATCTTCCTCAGTCTTTAACCTATCTTCCTGAAATTTTCAGGTAATGTAAAACCAACATTTCTTTTTGGCACAGGTAAATCTCAGGAAGTTTGGTGAAATGTTTTTGATTTTATGAATGGTAGAATGACCAGCCCCCCCTCCCCAATTACCCTTTTATAATGGTGGCACTCTTCTTTTGCATTCAGCTTTATGATATCGGCCACAATTGTGGCTGATATAATATGTACACACACATGTGTGTGTATGTCAGTTATATGTGTGTAATATATAATAAAATTGGACTAACTTCATCAGGATCCTCCTTAGTAGTGGTTTGTCCAGCAGACACCCCGACCCCTTTTTCTTCTCATCCCAGCACAGTCCATGCACTCTAGTCTACCACCAAAACCTGGTATCCAGGTTCAGGGCTGAGTCCAGGGGTAGCCCCAGACTGCAAGCCTGAGTTTTCGTGGAGGGGGGTTGTAGCACTTTTGGAATCCCTATTCCCTGATATGCCTTTCGACTGACCAAGAGCACTGCTGTCTTGTCTAGATTAAGCTTCAGTTTGTTCACCCTCATCTAGTCTATTACCAGCATCAGACACCACTAACCAGGACTGAAGCCAGATTGAAATGAATCTACATATTCCACCTCATCCAGAAATCCCTTGAGCTCAATAGTCCCCAGATCTCTCCAGCACCTTGCCCGAGAATGGAATATTGGAGACTGGTCAGAAATTAGCCAGTAGATGGGGTTCACGAACGTTTTTTGTTTCTTTAAAAAAACCAGAGTTCCTACAATCACCTCTTTTAGGCAAGATGACAAATTCTGACACTCCAAATGTCCTCACTCGGAAGCATCCTGGCTCAGGTTGATGGATCTTGGGGTCTGAGTAAGTAAACAAAGGTGACCAACTGTCCGGATTCCCCCGGACAGGTGAGGAAAATGGGGGGGGCAAACCGGGATCTGGGGGGGGGGAAGCCCATTCATTCACAAAACGTCCGGAAAATTTGCGGCCTCCAAGCCCCTCCTGCACGGCCATCCAGGCCTTCTCTTGTCATCAGTGCAATAATATTACATACCCCCAAGACGCTAGCCCTGTGCTTAGTCTGACCATGTCTGACATGTAATATGCTTTTGACTCATTAGTCAAGACATACTGCTTTAATTTAAGGAGATTTTTTATAATTAAGTAAGCCCCAGTAAGGTCTCTGGAAATTACTTCTAAATGGTAGCTTTAATGATAGCTAGATTGTGCCATTATGTGATTAATTATTAGTATTATAGTGCCATCAATGCACATGGTGCTGTACATAGTAAAACACTAAATTATATATATTGTGTATATTGTTCAGACATATTTAAAAGGTAACCCCACCCCCACACACTGTCATTCCTAAATGGGCTCCTTTTGTCCTACAATGCCTGAAGTGGTAGGAGGAAATGAATCTGGGGAAGGCTGAACCAGACAGAAAAGGAGAGTGGCTTTTGTCTTGCAAAGGGATCTCCTGGGCAGCTGAGGAGGAAACAGGGTTTGCTTGGAGGTAATTTAGACTGACCCCCAAACACATAACAATACAGACAACTTGAGACTGACTGAGGAATCTGCCAGCCAGGCTGTGAACTTACTGATGTTACCTGGTTGGGTAATGCCCCCTTTGGGAAATCCTGGTGGGGGCATTGCTCCATCCCCCCTGAAATCCTTGTGGGGGGTTGAGACCCGACCCCCCCCCCGTAGTTTACACTCCTGTGCCCGGGGGCACTTGTATGGCAATAGTCACATCTCTTGGTGCCTGCCAGGTTCCCTGCTCCTCCTGATTTTTATGTTGTTAAGAATCTTAAATTTTGTTATCTGGGAGGCTGGCATGCTGCAAAGTGAAGGACTGCCCTCCAGCACCACTACTTTTATTTGAGTTCAAAAGAGTGATTTTGTGTATTAGAGCACAACCCCTCCTGTTTTGTACTTCATTTCTTGGGCAAATTTCTTTTCTTTTAGTTCCACCAGTTTGCCTTCTGGGAAATGAGTGTTTTGTGACTGGTTAAACCTACCATCGCAGCCATCTTATGAATGGGCAAACCCATGGCAGCCATTTTGCGAAAGTATCCACAACACTTTCAAAACCCCAGAAAGGTTGGAAACCCGTTGTGAGCTATGCCTGTTGTAATGCAGAGTATTTTGGGTGACTTAGTCATGAATGGGAAATTGAAATCTGTGGGATGATTACTAGTAATTTTTAGAGCAATTTCAACACTTTGAGGAGAGGAAATAATGAAGTAACTTTAAAAAAAAACTAGTGTAATGTAGGGTCTTGCTATTTACTGTGTTATCTGTACAGCACCATGTACATTGATGGTGCTATATAAATAAATAATAATAATAATAATAATAATAATAAAATGCTTATTTAATGCGTTTAGAATTCTATTTATATATTTTGTATGTGTATATATTATTGTAGGTATATTTATTTTTCCTGCCCCTTCCCCAATTCTTGTGAACACCTATCTGATTTGGTTATTAATTCCTTTAGGGACGTGGCTGTTAGGCTGTCCTGACCAGAACCTGCACCGGAAAATTTACAGCTACACCACCTGTCTTTATCCACAGAACTTTGCATATAGCTTCTATGCACAGTTCAGATGGAGATTGTAGCTGTGATTCTGCATGATCGATCGGTGATCTTAGCGTGGTTGAGCCGCAGCTGATCGACTTTTTCTCGGTGTCAGTGGGGATCCACCATGGTGTGTTAGGGGCAGTTTGCTGTGCGCCGACTAGAAAAATCTGGGTCAGTGAGCGCTTACTTAGGGCAGAGAATTAGAGTATCTAGGTCAGTGGGTGAGGATGGGGTGGAGCTTGGCTCGTCCCTGGTTGCATGCCAGCCTACTCAATAGGTTTAGCCTCCCGAATCAGACGCGTTGAAATCCAAGGGATTGAGGCCGTTTAACTCTTCATTGGATGGAGATTTCGGCAGGCTTGGTGGCTAAGGCAAGATCTATACTACTGCTTTAAAACGGTTTATAACCGTTTTTACCACTGTTGGGGCCCATGACACAGTTCCATGTACAGTTTTCAAAACACTTTTAAAGTGTTTTATCCTGCAGTGTCATGGAGAAGGAAACCGTGACACTGCAGAAGCGCTCTCCGTTTGCGCTAACAACAGGGAGCCGCCTCCTCCTCCCTCTTCACTAAGACACCCTTGAAGGAAGTGCGGCGGGTCAGAAGGCCAGAAGGAGAAAGCGGGCACTGGGGAAGCCTGAAGCGGCGGCCATTGAGAGTCCAATAGGCGTGGCTGGCTTGAAGTGTTGGTAGGCGGGCAGCGGAAGGGGGGAATTTTGAAGCGCCCAATAAGTGTGAGGAAACGGTGCTTGAGCACCCGCTTGTTGATTACTAGCGGGTGGGCTGAGGTGGAGAAAGCTACTCCTCCAACGCTCTCCTCCTCCGCGCTGTTGTGTATTACTACTACTACGATGCCAGGCTCTCGCGAGAAGCGGATGACGACTGAGAGGAGGCGGTGCAGCCGCTGAGGCAACTCCCGGCCAGGTGCTCGCTTGGCGGCGGTGGCTGGTGGGGCTGGATGCGCAGCCCTCCTCCTCCCCGCGGCTTTCCCTGTCTCCTGGGGCCGCGCGGCTGCGCCCGAGGAGGAGGAGGGCAGCCCACCTTCCTCCATGCCGCAGGGGCCGGGGGGCGCTGCTGCCTCTGCCGCCGCGACGGAGCGGGCTAGCGGCCGGCGCTCGCTATGGCGGAGGCGGCGGCAGCAGCAGCAGCAGGCGCTGAGGAGGCCGACGAGGGGCTGAGGGCGGCTGTCCCGGTGGTAACTGGCGCAGGTGAGGGGGAACGAGCGCGGTGCAGCGGACGGCAACTAAACCCTTTCTGTGAGAAGTTAGTCTTGGTCAGAGGGGTGGGAGTGGGGTCACAAGCACCACACGCAGCCCCCCCCCCTGGTTTTGCAAACCGCTCAGAGAGCTTCGGCTATGGGGTGGTATATAAATAAATGCAATAAAATGAAATAAAATAAAATAAATGAGTGTCTCCCCGGAGGCTAGCTAAATGTGGACAACTCGGTGGGGTGTGATTTCCCACCACCCTCCCGGAGCCCGCCTTCCTACAGCCAGCCTGTCAATATAAGCACTGACCCTTCGTGGGATTTTCTCCGTCGGCTCCCCTACCTTAATCCCAAACAATAAATAGGTACGAGGGATCGTGGTGTTGTGGGTGTGCAACACAACTCTTCGTTCTCTGCGCTTCGCTATAATGACCTTTATTTTGCCTGCCCTAGTTTTCTAAACGCTTGTGCCCTGTCGAGGGTGTGTTTAATCTATTGGGCTGGCGTTTGTTGCACGGTGAATTGAGTTGCTGCCAGCAGCGCTCCTTGTTCTTCCTACTTTTTTTTCCTTATAAAGGGCTGAGGTGGGCGAGAGAGAGAGGCGATCAGGTGAACCTGAGGTGGTACATTGGGAGCAGCTGTGGACCTCTTAAAAATTTGCCCTGGGCTGGTGGAGCTGCAGTTTTCTGACAGCAGACTAAAATACCGGATTGTCGGTTTCATTAATAGCATAGATAACATTGTACACGGACAAATAGGTATAACCGCTTAGAGATTTTATTACATTAGGTGATGTTGCTAATCAATAGTATATCTTACACTTGACAAACAAGGTTAAATAATCTCCCTTTGGCTTCGAGTGTGATTTGTACATTATTTAGTTTTATGTACTCTCTTGAAGTTTTTGGATACATTATAAAGGTGTTGGCAAACAATGTTTTTCTTCCTTGTTTATAGTAAATGTACAGTTATAGGTACACTTTTCCCACTTGATTTGATTTGTTGTTCTAACCAGAACCACATCTGTTGTTTGATCCATTTTTTTGTCTAGAATATAACAACAACAACAATATAATTTATTACCCACCTCTCCCTCTGGATCAAGGCAGGGAACAATGTTAAATACAATAATACAATATAAATCAAATGCATAAAACTGATTAAAAGAGCATATAAAACCAGTACAATATTAAAATAACCATCAGAACATTTCAACATTTCCAACTAAGATTGTAGTGCCTGAATTTGCTTTCCTTTCCCCCCTCCTCCTCCTCCCTCCCAATCCCCTTTCCTTTTGTGTCATGTCTTTTAGATTGTAAGCCTGTGGGCAGGGACTGTCAAGAAATACTTTTGTAAGCCGCCATGAGAGCCTTTTTTGGCTGAATGGCGGCATAAAAATACTTAAATAAAAAAAAATAAAAAAAATTCATCTGGGTAGGCCTGCCGGAAGAAATTAGTCTTTATTTGCTTTTTACTTTACTGTAAAGTAAAAAGCAAATGTATACCTGTAAAGGTATAGCTTTTAGCCCCCCTTTTTTAACAGTTATATATGTTCTGAGACAGTGCTTTATGGTATGTTGTAGTAATCCATAATTTGAAGTATCTTTCATTTTTGTATATTAGTATCCCTTGCTCTAAGTCTGTGGTCCAGATGTTGTGTCAAACAACGTTACAAGCCACTGCTTCTTCCCTAACACTTCTAAGTTGTCTATTGCTGTAATCTTCATTTAGATGTGGTTATGTCTACTTATGTTATAGTTTCAGATAGAACGATGAATATTCAGTGCTTGTCATTTCTATTTTGTTTTGTACTAGAGAAGTTGTGCATGTAAGTTCTGTCTCTTGAAAAGTAGGTCAAGTATTTTGTTTGTTTTTTAGTCCCATTTTGCTTTCAGATGGGTGTTCTGTTTGCAGACCTTATAACTGGATTGTATAACTTCACAGTTTTGATCTACTATTAAGGAACTTGGGCTGTAGTTTTATGGCCCCTGGGAGGGTATTCCCAAAAGCCTTAGGATGTTTGAAATCTGTCCCCTCTGAAGGCAGAGAGATCCATCCTTGAAAGGGGAGAGATGACCTCACAATCCTCCCCCCAGCAGCTGTAGAGACTTCCACAGCCCTTGCTATACCAATGTTAGACCTCCAATGTTAGTAGAGGCAAAAAAGAGGTATTTCAGGGTATGTTGGAGAAAAATCCATAGGCTTCCCATTCCCCCCCTCCCCCCAAACAGTCCCGGACTTTGGAAAAATATATGGCAGTCCTGTAGATGGCATACATAATTCCCCTCCCGTTTTAACCAATGGGAGGGAAACTATAAAAGAGGTAAGAAGTGTAGAAGGACTGGTGGCTGTGGCAAAGAACCTGCTAGTAATCTAATTTGCACAATGAGAGTAGGGCTGCAATCCACCATTGGTCCTCCTATGAAATAGGCTACTGACCACAGGATTGTAGCAACATTTACTTTTAAACCAAAACTATAAAGTGGGAGGGGGGAATAAATACACTCCCCGATAGAGGTGTATGTGATTTTTTATTATTATTATTATTATTATTATTATTATTATTATTTTACAGAGAAATGTACTCAGGAAGGGACCAATGCTTTTCAGCTTGTTTATAACTGATCTGGTTTAGGAGTGAGCAGTGAAGTGGCCAAGTTTGCTGTTTACATCGTATTATTCAGGGTGGTTAAAACGAAAAGGAATTATGGAAAGCTTCAAAAGGATCTCTCCAAACTAGGAGAACGGGCATAAAAAATGGCAGATATGGTTCATTTTAAGTAATGCACATTGGGGCAAAAATGTCCAGCTTCAGGTATGAGCCGATGAGATCTGAACTTGCAGTGACTGACCACAAAAGAGATTTTGGGATTGTGGTGGACAGCTTGATAAAAATTCAAATTCCATGTTAGACATAATTAGTAAAGGAGCTGAAAATAAAACTGCCAAAATCATACAGTGCTTATACAAACCTATGGTGCGACCACACTTGGAATACTGTCATCACACCTAAAGAAGGATGTTGTAGAGTTGGAAAATGTGCAGAAAAGGGCAATTAAAATGATCAAGGGTCTGGAGTAACTCCCCAATGAGGGAAGGTTACAACAGCTGGCATTGTTTAGCTTGGAAAAAATAGCAAGTTAGGGTGTACAATGATAGAGGTGTACAAAGTTATTCATGATATGGAGAATATGGAGAATGTGGATAGGGAGACATCCCTCTCTCATAATACTAGTACCATAGCTGATTGGTGGGAGCTTGAGTACAGATAAAAATAATAACTTCTTCACACAGTGCATAGTTATAACCTATGGAATTCAGTTTTACAAGATGTAGTGATAGCCACCAATGTGGTTGGCTGTAAAAGAGGATAAGACAAATTCATGAAGGATAAGTTAATCAATGGCTACTATTCCTGATGGCTATATGCTACCTCCAGTATCAGGAGAGTATGCCTATGTACACCAGTTGCTGTGGAACATGAGCAGGGAGGGTGCTCCTGATGTCGGTAGCTGGTTAGCCACTTTGTGAATAGAGTGCTGGACTAGATGGACCCTTAGTCTGATCTGGCATGGCTGTTTTTCTATTCTTATGAAAAAAGTTGTTTACCTGGAGTAATTATGCTAACGTCTTCTGTACTGTGGTTTCACTTGCCGTTGGCTTGGTTACTGCTGAGATTTGCTCCTACTGGCCCATGGAATTTAAAGGAACAATGGCAATAACTAAACATATTGTTACTTTTTTGTAAAACTTTAAAATAGAATGAAATGTCTCCAATTGGGATCTTTTAAAAATACCACTATCCTCTCTTCCCCACTATCCTCCCTTCCCCAATCTTCTCACTCTGTTCCCTTGGTACATTAAATGCTGATTTGAAATGCTCTTGCATATGATTATACAAATATATTCATATACTTTTATCAGCTTGGAAAATTCCTTGAATTTTATTCAATTGGCAGATGTTCTCCTGAATTTTAATGCTTGTGGGTAGAGTAATCTTAAGTGGCTTGGGGGAGAGGGGAGGGAATGAAGTGATGGATGAACTGCAAATTGCAAAGCCTGCAGGCTCACTACAGCCAGGGTGGGAGATGGAGGGGAGCTTTTTTTCTTTCTTTCAGACCTCTGGCATTTTGTGTATGTGTGTGTGTTTTATAATTTCAGTTCATTTGCTTAAGCTGGACGAGAATTATCTATGCCAGCTAGAGTTAATTAAATCCGTTCCATCTGTGTTTTGTTGATTGTTTTGTTCTGTCATCTGCTTATTTACAGAATTTGATTTTTTTAAAACCAGAATTTCGATCTACTTGTACTAATGTGCAAGTGAGAATTAGCGCAAACCCTCCCCAAATGTGAAAAACTGGTCCAATTCAGATAAATCCGGTCCACTATGGAATCCTCAGATTGGATTCATAGAAATCCAAGCTCATTTGAATTAGTTGCAGATTTCTCTTGTCATTCCTAATGACAGCTCCAGGCTATTGATGGGGGAGAATTTAATTTGGTTTATTTATTTGCTTTTATAAGAACTTGCCAAAGTTTACAAATTTCTTCATAAAGGAGCTGAAGATTTTTTTAAAAAAATGAATGTGGGAGAAATGAAACTGACTGATTCATCCATCCCTGCACCAAGCTGGCGTAGTTAAGGGCTCAATCCTGGGGAAACAAGAGGGGTTTGAATCCAGCAGATCCAATGGTGCCCTGGAACACCCTGTTTTGGTGCCTATTGCCAGAGGAATCACCACTAGTTACTCCTATACCTGCAGGGCTTTCTGTGGGTGTACTGGGGGCTAGAAGGTTAGGACTGATTTGAACCATTAAAAATGTAAACCTCATGCAAACTGCTTGGTGTGCTATCCTATTCAGATAGTGGGCAGCGTCCAAACTCGGAGCTGTCGAGTATCCAATGCAGGACAGGAGGAAAACAACGACTCTGCATCCAGGCGCGATTTTGCCTTTGAGGGGAGAAAAGGAGGCTGGGACAGCCATAGGAATAGGTGTAAGGCAGCCCCCCCCTCCCCAGTCCTCTCCCAACCCTGTCAATATGGTTTCCTGACTCCGATCTTGCAGCCAGGAAATCAAACTAAACCCCTGCACCCTACCTCTCTGGGCATTAGGTTGCCTGTGATATTATTAAATTTGGACAGTGGTATAAATCTGGACAGCGATATATAAATCTATTAAATAATAGTTGACACGTACATACTGTAACCTTGTTGTGCACATAAATTAGTAGCCCATTAGTGGAATAGAGAAATCATATTTAAATTAATAAGTTGATTCATTTTTACATATTATCTGAATCTTTTCTGGAATGTCCCTTGAACATTAACATACTATTGGTCATATTGAACATAAGAACATAAGTGCCATGCTGGATCAGACCGAGGGTCCATCTGCTCCAGCACTCTTTTCACACAGTGGCTGTTGACCAGGGACCAACAAAGCAGGACATGGTGCAACAGCACCCTCTCACACATGTTTACCAGCAATTGGTGCACACAAGCTTACTGCCTCGGATACTGAAGGTAGCACATAACCATCAGGGCTAGCAGCCATTGATAGCCTTCTCCTCCATTAACTGTTGGACAAGTTAAACTCTTCAGGCAAAGTACTGGCAGAAAACTCCTGAAGCTGGTATAGTTGGTAAATTTCAATGAAATTAATTGTATCTAGTTATTCACAGTCTGTTGCACTATTTTATAAGTGGATTTCTTAACCTGTTTTGAGGGGAGCTATTACTATATTCTTACAATAACTCTCTTGGTTATTGTTCAATAGTACATATGTACCTGATGCAAGAACTCTTGTACCTGATGCAAGAACTGCCATGTGTGCTGGATTAGCTACTCATAAAAAGAAATGCAGTTAAATACACACATAGATATTTATTTTATTTTATTTAAAACATTTCTTGGCTGCCTTTCAGGGCAGAAGCCCTCACAAAGTAGGCTTACAACAATAAAATACATAGATATTGTAATTCTCACTGAGTTGTGAAATGTACAAGTTGTGTATAGGAGAAAGCCAGGTGTTTAAGATTATGTGGATTATCATTTCTAGGGAAAATCCTCAGAATGCTTCAGACAGTTTTTCGCTCTTTGGTCATTGTAAGTTGTATTGTAACAGTAGTAGTTACACTAAAAACTATTCCATGGCACAGAGTACTGAAGCATGTTAATGTTTGTATAGTAGGATTCTGGTTCATTTATATATTTGGTATCAAGGTCATCCAGAGATTTAGGTCAGCAAACTTTAGTATGATTTACATTTTCTTTTTGATTAGTAAAAATAAATACAATAGAATCTACCTCCTTCAGCACCATTTTCATATTCACAGATAATCTTCAGATGGAAGGAACCCAGTGTGTTGCCTCTGCAATCTCAAGCCTTATGACTCCCGTAGCCCAGCCTGCCACTGCCAGTTCAATCAATACATTTGTGGTGGAATTTCCAAGAAAACGCAAAGGAAGTGATTCTGATAACCAGTAAGTGAGATGGTATATGTCTGTGTCTCTAAGAGAATTGGATCCTTGCTAGCCTTTTATTTGTTAATGGATTGTATGCACATGTTATCACGCACCTAAAGGCTGAGTTTAGATGATCATGGCAGTGGGGAGAATTCACTGTGGCTTTCCCCCCTTGAGTACTGAGTACGTGACTGCCATTTCCCTGATTACCTGTGATGTAATACGGATTGTCCTGTCGTCCAAACCTGATGTGATGTGCGATGTGGTGGCTTCTTACCCACTCTACAATCCCTACTACAACCTCCCCTGCCAGACATCACCCTGGGTTCAGGCATCATGGCAACTCGTGCTGTGAGTAATTATGCAAATAGTGGTCACGCAAGCAGGGGAAGATGCCACAGTGACTGCTTGGCCCCCATGATCGACTGAACCTGGCCAATGTATCTATTTTGGAAGGTGAAGTACTTCCACATGGTTGGAACAATAATCTTTGATCTGCATGGCATTTGTGATGCACTTAGGGCTTTTTTTTTGCTTTTTGCGTTCAAGAACTACATAGTCAATGCATGGCAAGAAAGTTCTGATCAAATACTATCAGACCTGCCCTCTTTCTTTCTTATTCCTAATTCCACCTTTAAGTTTGCTCTCATAACACATTGTATGCCTGGAACAGCTTATCACTTTTTGTGTTTTTCACCTCTTCCAACTAGTTTCTCATTGTAAACTTCAAATTTCCCTTGCTCAATATACTTTTGCATCTTCTGCTCAGGCAATCTTTCATCATTTTTGCTTTGTCAAGCTTTTACCTCTCTCTTCAATTCTTTTCATCGGTATAATTATGATGACAGGAAGGCTAGAAACAATACAATTGGGAACTAAAAACCAGAGGTTTAGAGGTTCATCAGATGAGCGCTTTATTGCTCGCTACTGCCCACTTATGGATGTGTGCGTGTCCTTTAGACGACAACGCCCACCCTCTGCTCCTTCTACTCGTTTTTCCATCACAAAATAGACCCCTTTAATCCGACTTTTTTTAAAAAAAAACAAAAAATGGAATGTGCTGCGATCTCCTGCTGTATGCAGGAAAAGTGACACGATTAAATCAGCCCCTGAATAGACCATGAGGTCTTGGCTTACTTTTTCCACTCCGGGCAGAAGAGGAAGCAATGCTTGGGGAAATAACGTCTTCCCCATGACCCTAAGAAACATTTGATTTGGCACCAAGAGTCCCCACCTGGGCAAAGCATATTTAAAGGAAAATATCTCAAAGGTTAAGTTTTTTCTTGAAGAAGCAGGTTTTTTTTATAATGTCCCCAAACCCAGGATTTTCCATACAGAATCACTCTATTTCTGAACCACTGTCTTGCATTTGGGCTTTTCAAAACACTTTATATAAAATATATCTTAATAGTATTTCAAAATGATAACCCCCTTTGATTATATTCTTGATATATCAAGTCCACATAATTTGGGTGAACAGGAATGTGATGGCTATATTATAGTTATAGAGCTCCATTATCTGGAAACATCAGAGAATAAGCATCTTCTAGAAGTTTTTGAAGACTTTCCTGTTTGAATATTGACTTTTGGTGTCAGGGATATTTACTTGGGATTCACTAAGGATTAGCAGAACAGAGAAAACATATTTAAATATTAATATTTTTTACATTTCTAAATATTATCTAGATCTTCTTTGGAATTAATGTACATTGAACATTAAGTTATTGCTGGCTATTTTGACTGTTGGACGAGTTAAAGGATTTAGGCTTTTTGCTGAACTATTACAAGAATTTGTGGCAGGTTACAAGTTGTTTTAAACTGCAAGCTGATTAAAGGCAATTAAAACAAAAGTTATATGTCTGACATACCTGATAAGGGAGAATTAGTTGTGGCATTTTCCTTTTGTCTGAGAGTATATGTTCTTATTCTGATGAGAGAGAGGTATAATTTGGTGTAAATTTTTGCTTTAGTTAGAGTTTATACAACTTCATCATTATAGAAGGGTCAGGAAGAAGGTCTCTAGTATCATTTTGCCTACATTAAAATAATGAAAATGGGCATTTAAGATATTCTGATATGATCAAGGCCCTAATGGTGACTGCAGGATAGAGCATGTGTTTGATCAATTAGTCCAGGCTTTTGCAGCAAAATCCGCAGCATCTCCTTCACCATGATAGTGGCAAAAAAATTAAGGGTCTTGGAATTGCATCACTAGAATGCCACCATTTGCTAATAAATTCTGTAATTGTTGTTCAGTATAAAGAAAATGGATGTTATTTTTTTTCTGACATTCCTTTGGGTTTTCATGTTTTAGTTTCTTCTATAGGAATAGTAGGATAAAATCAGTAAGATTTATTTTCCATTATACTGACTTTTCGTTCTTGATCTTGATGTCTTCTGATTAGTTTAAATTCTTTTTCTCTAGGTATGCATGTGACATTGATGTTGATGATCTCCAGAGCAGGTATAATACTTTACAAAACCTCAAATCAATAGATTTGAGTACCATTTTTAGAAGGGGGGATTAAATGTGTATCTGTTTAGTTGGTTGTGTTTGTACACATGCAAGACACCAAGGAAGATCACTTACTTGAAGGATCAAACGTCTAGAACTTTCAAGAAAGGTCTTGTGGTTTTTAGGGTAAAATGGTGTTTCTCTGTTAAATCAAAAGTATATATCCTTGTTTGGCTAGTGGAGTTATTGAGAACTGAATATATTACAGAGCTCAGGTACTCAGATGGCATAAAATAGTACAAGATCATTATGTGGAGTCATAATCCACATAATTTGGATGATCCTGGCAAGAGATAGGATGGTATCTCCTCCTTGAATTTCAGCTGGCTTATTTCAAACAAACTATAGTTAACATTCTCCATAACTTGTTGGTTCAGATGACACAACAAGCTGTGGTTAAGCAAAATGGAAGCGAAAACTTCCAAACTCCTCCTGTGCTGTGCCAAAGAAGTAAAAGGAGGTTGCATGAGCTCAAGACTTGTTTTCATCACCTAAACTATGGTTTGAATGTGGCCAATTGTCTGGTACGAGGGTCATGAATTTAATTTAAGACTATGAAGTGTAGGCTTTAACATGTTCATATTGAAGTTTGTTTTCATTATGTACCAAGTTCAGGTTATTGTAATAAATAAATAAATACTCTAACTATAATTGAAACTTTTAAAAAAATCCAATTTATTTATTTTTTCTTATGAAATAGGCATCTGTTTTTATCCATTGAATAATCACTTCCCCCTAGAAATTCTTGCATATCAATATTTTTCCTCATGTATATTTATTAATCTCAGAGATCTCTTTGTATCCTGTTGATAATAAAAAAGTACATTGCGTTGTGTTGTGTCCTGTTCACCTTGTACTTTTTCTAATAAGTACTAATACATAATTCTATATTATAGTAGAGGAATAACTTGAATAATGATATGATTTCCCGCACCATGCTTTACAGCTGAATAAGTTTTTTTTAAAAAAGAAAATCTATAGTAGGCCCTTTATTTTGAAACTATCTCACTTGCTTTAGTAGCTTTATTTGAGGAATAATTATTAAATAATACTGATATTCAGGGATACTTGTGCAGTACTGGGCTGGCTCACATGCAACAATAATAATAAAAAATTAGTTCTGTGTTATTGGGAACGAGGGAGCATTGTGAACGAGGGAGCATGCTGCATCACGCTAGCTATTTGCTCCCATTATCAACAGGAGTGGCTAAACAAACCATATCTGTGGTTTTCTTAGTCTTAGATGTGATCCAGGATCTCTGGCTTGTCTCTCTCCTGAAAAGCCAGAGAAAGAACCCTGGTGCTCATGTAATGCTAACCAAAACCATGAACCAGGCCATTAAGCAGTATCATATCTTAGTGTCTAAAATATTTGAGTATCATTTTGCATTTTATTTAATTTTAATGCTTCTTTTCCTTAGGAGTGAAGATGAAGAACATGTAAAAATTAAATATTTCAGGTACTGCAAGTTAGAAAAATACAGTTTTCTGGAAAAGAAGTACATGTGAAATTAATCTTAGGCATCATGAGGATTTGTGTCTGCGTATCTGCCTGCAACATGAGCATAATGCCATAGGGCATGATCCAAGCAGAGTTAAGTACATTTTAAGTGCCATTGATTTCAGTTGCAGCATTAAACATGTTTTTATCTGTCTTTTTCTAAAATTAGGCTTAAAAGTATTGAACTTTGGCTGGATTGTGCTCATTGTTCACAGAATATTAGTATGGTGCTCAGTATCTCATAGCATTTATTGCTATTGTAGCATTGTGTAGGAACAGATTTTTACACCCTACACCAATCATTTCTAGCACCTTTACAGCTCAGCCTATAGATTTCTTCACACAAGTTAAGTTCCATAGAGTATGCTTAGTTCCTGAAAGTGGGAGCTCAAGTTGGATTGGACAATCCATATCTTATAGATATTTTATTTTTATTTTAGCTTTGAAGGATGTTCTTAAGTTTATTTTAATAAATAGGAAATAGATTGTAGCTTACTGTAATCAGCACTTGCTAATTCATCTGTCACAAAACATAACAGCATTAAATAACATGATAGTACAGCGTCAGTTCCCATCTCAGCAAGCATCTTAAGATAATTGTTGTCTTGTAATCAAAGCTCCTGTAGATTCACAAATTGTCTAATATACAATTCTCTCAAATATTACTGTATGCATTTTAAATGTACAGACAGTAACCTAGTTGTGATACTTTGGGCAGTAATGGTGAAGAAGAAATCTGAATAGTGTTTAGTTGCTGAGAGACCATAAGAAAGACTTCAGATGATACTTGTGCATGTCAAGACTTCCTTCTGTGGTACTTTTATCAAGAGGACTTATAGATCTGCCGGTTATGTTGCAGTTAATGGTTGTGCTTACAAAATTAGGCTGCAGTTTGAAGCACACTTATTAGGGCGTATGCTCCTTTGATCACTTTTGATAAAATCTCCTTAAGATCATTCTGTACACTTAATGATCAGTGACATTTGATGGACCAACTTTAATAATAATTTAAAAAAATGTTGCATGTTTCTAGGTAATTAAGTTTATTTGTTGAGCTTGTGGCTGTAGCTTGATAAGTTTAATTGAGGTCGTCCATCCCCCGGAATCTCATGTCTTGCCACTGGGTATTCAACCTGAATCCCCATAAACTGTCACAGTAGGAAATCAAAATGTTATTTGATATGCCTACATTGGCATGATTGATCAAATATTTTTCACAAATATAGCAAATAAAGGTAACGTCTATAAAATCATTATGCAATGTCATAAAACACCAGTAAAAATTAAGAGAATATGCAACATCACTTCCAGTACCTATTGGAATGTCCATGCTATGAATTTAACATTTTTTTATATCTAGTGACAGTTTAAAGGGAAACAAGAAGAATATTAGGGGGTTTAGAGTAGCCTTCATTAACTTGGGGCCCTTTAGATGTTCTTACTACAAGTAGCATCCTTGAGCATTGGCCATGATGGCTGGTGCTGATGGAGTTGAAGTCTAAAACATCTGGAAGGTGCTAGGCTGGGGAAAGCTGGTTTCGAGATTATTAAAGAAATCACAGAAAATGTCTTAGAATTCACTGCAAAGGTTTTATTATTGAATGATTTAAATAACTATGTCAAAAAAGATCATAGAACAGTGATAAGTAACTTGGTAGCAAGGGCAAGAATGCTACATGTAAAATTAAAATAAAATGGAAAAGTGATTAAAATTCAGTAGTAGATGATTCGTTTAAGGAAATCTGGACTATAAGGTGTGCATTAACTGATGTTATTAAAACCTGCACAATAAATCAGAAATTCCCAATTCTTTTATGGGCACATTTTGAATTTTTGAGAGAGTACCATGGGCACTGCTCCCTCATTGCTCTCCTCTACCCACACAACAAGAGAGAGAGAGAGCACACACTTCACTTTTCCATGAGCTTGCATAAAAGTCAGAACCTTTTCAATTTGCATGATTTTTATACAGGACCCCGACCCCCCCCCCCCCAAACCACCATCAAATAAAAGCTTATTTTGGGGTGTCTAGACTGCGCAGTGAAAAAATCCCAATGTTATCTACACCCCATGAAAAAGCAGTGTGTGGGGGCCACAAGCACATTGGGTCTAGCACTCAATTCTCTCAACCTTTTTTTCCTCCAGTATCCAATGCATGGCAAGGGGTTCCTTTTGATTTTTACTGGTGACTGGGTACTGAGTAGCACCAGCCAAAGTAATAGTAAACAAAACCAGCTCCGAAGGAACAGAAAGCAGAGAGCTTCAGAGGCACCATGGGAGGCTTCTATGGGCAGTGTGGTGCTTCATGTTGGGGAAAGAATCAATACATGAGAAAGCTATTATTTATTTTCTTGAAGATTGGAAACAAATTGTTATATATTAGAATAGGAATAATATGATTGAAAATGTAGGTCCATAAATAGCAGTGTTTTAAAGTTGACTTGTTATACGGTAGGTTCCTTTGTGTTCAATTGTAGAACTATAGATGGGACTTTTTTGCTTTGCAATTTTGTAATTACAGTGTAGTCATGCACCAGGGAAATCATGTACAAAGACTTCAAGTAAAGATAAGCACAACTAAAGTTGAAGTTCTTTAGAAGGAATAAATTAGATAGTACAACATGTAAAATACATTTACAGAAAGTTTTTTTAAAGCTCGTCTTATTTGCAATTATTGAAAAAGTTGCTGTTGTGTGATCCGTATCAGAATTTTTGAGTTTTAGGTTGGCATAGTTTTCCATTGTTTCATATCAATGTTTGACTAATAATTACATGTTTTACAAAGATTTTAAAAAGCTAAAGTTTTTCAGCTGTATTTCTTAGGTGAAAGTCAATACAATACATTTCAGAAAATGATGGTATAGCAGAGAGGTACATCTAATGGAAAGATAAGGATTTTGCATTTTTCCTAGGGAGGCTCATAGCCAAACAGAGAAACGAAGAAGAGACAAAATGAATAACCTGATAGAAGAATTATCTGCAATGATACCTCAGTGCAACCCTGTAGCACGTAAACTGGATAAACTTACAGTATTAAGAATGGCTGTGCAGCACTTAAAGTCAATGAAAGGTGAGTAAAAAATTATTGATGTGAATGAATGCTTTTAGTAGGAATTTAAGACATTGTCATTCAGCTGAAATGTAAATACTGCTGCATCCTATGTAGCAGATCGGGTGCCCTACTAATGTTGATCGCAGTGCTATTTCAACAGGTTTTCTCTCTAACAGGCAAGTGAAATGTTATGACAAATTCTAATGTTACATTAACAAAGCAGTCCTTACTTTTAATATATTGAGGAAGCTGCATGTTATGTTATATTGTGATGTTATATTTTGAAGAACGTTTAGTAGCACTGCATTTGGCTGTTTTAAGAAAAGCACAGGGAGCTGTTCATTCCTAGCAAACAAACGTCAAGATGCTCTGAACCGTCTTTTCTCTATGGTGCTATTAGTCAAGTATATCATTTTAGGACTCCACATGTAAAGGCTTTACTGAGAGTATGACTATTTCTTTAGTGATAAGCAAGCATTCGTATCCATAGGATTTGCTAACTTATTGAAACTCTTATCTGCAGATTTATTTATTTATTTATTTATTTATTTATTTATTATAGTACTTTTATCCCGCCCTTTAGCCAAAAAGGCTCTCAAGGCAGCTTACAAAAATATTTCTTAAGACAGTTCCTGGCCACAGGCTTACAATCTAAAAAACATGACTCAAGATGGAAGGGGATTGGGAGGGAGGAGGAAGAAGAAAAAAGCAAATTCAGGCTCTTGATTCTTAGTTGTATTACTCAGCACTTTCTCTATCATGGCACATTCAAAATCAATATATACAATCAGGACATAAAATAAAATGGTATCCCCAGCCTGTAACAGGAATGTTCTTGGTATAGGACTCTTGAAGCCCTATTTAGGCCTCATGGGGCAGCAGGAGGTAGTTTTTCAGGAGATGGAATGGGGGCGGGGGAAAGGGACATGTTCTGCCTGAGACCTTGGATTGCTGTTACCAGTCTAAAAAGTCAATATTAGGCTACATGAAAAATAGTCTGATCTGGTATAAGGCAGCTTCCTATGTTCCTATAGTGTTAATTTATAGTAATTGTGGGGACTTGTTAATTATTACATTGACCGGCTTGGGTTCATGAGTGTTTTTTATTCACAAATCATTTGCCAGGTATCCTTGCATTTGACTTTCCAATCACTCATTATATGTATTTCACAATTTTCTTTAAAATCATTGGGCCTGTTCAGTCAACATTCTAAGCCATAGTTAGGCTGCTAACCCGTTTGCAGCAAATGATTACAGTCCATGTTTAAACCGTTGTTATGTAGCCACCATGGTTAGGAATGGTTAACATGACACACTAAGTCATGGTTCACACAACATGGTTCACACAACTAATCCATAACGTTTCGCTCAAAATGTTTAACCACCATGGCTTAATGTGTTGTCTGAACAGGGTCATTAAAATGTTTTTTTAAAATCTGCTGTCCCAAATGTGTACTATTACACATAGGCGTGCACAGCACATTTCGTTAGGGTGTGCACCCAGGGAATTTTTTTTTAAAGGTTAACATTTATTGAATACTCAATCATAAAGGACATTTTTAAAATTCATTTTTTTGTTAAGCACTGTAGACACTGATGCCCTACTACTCATTCAGCTTGTCTGCCTGTGGGAGGGCCATTGCAGGTGAGGGGAGGATTGAGGAGATGCTTATTACTTGAGACATTAGGGTGTGCCTGGGCACACCCGGCACACCCCTTGCTCATACCTATGCTGTTACACTTTATCGCTTGCTTTACCACTTGCTGCTGATCGAATCTGTCTTTATAGTTTGTTGTTTTTGTGATTTTAATATGTAATTTAAAAATGCTGTTAGCTGCTTTGAAACTGAGAAGCAAGATAAAAACATTGGTATAAATTATGCTTTTTGAAGAACTTTGTGTGGTTAATTAACCCTAATCTTCAACACTTAACGCCATCTGTGCTTATATCCCTTACTTCTATTACTATTTTTCCTGTAAGAATCTTTCCCTTTCTCCCCATTTCATCCTCCTTCCATTGAGGAAAGTGTTATGGCAAATACACAGTTCATAATTAATTTAGAGAGTACATAAAACATCCTCACAGGGTGTACAGATTTGTGTTCTTTTCATTCTCATATGTTTGAACACCTGTAATTGGTATTTTGATTTATATCTGGCTTTTCTCACTGATTCCTAGGGTTTTGTAAATATTTTCTCCATTCACATAAATAAGGAATTAGAGACATTTTATACTTCAGTTAAATTGTGTTCATGTGGAACTTGTAACAGGATACCACCTAGTGTCCACATTTTTCTGATATGCTTTTGCTTAGCAGAAGTTCAGCATGACCTACCACACTACTTTTTACAAACAATGATGATAGGAATCTCACTGTGCATTGTGCTTTACAGCTCTTATTTCTTTGTTCCTTGTAATACATCATAGAGTTGCTTAGACTGAGAAATAGTATCACATAAGGACTGGGTTTGGACATCATGATAACCTATGACTAGTGGAGGCTGTGTATGAAGTTTTGTCCCAAACCTGCATAATATCAGTGCTTTCGAGCCCCCACCCCCTTGTCGGGATGCTGCTGGAATTAATCTCTCTCCTCTCGTTGAGATTATTGTGGAAAGTTAAAACAGGCTGCTGCGATGTTGTCAACGGGTGAAACAGTGCCATTGTTGGAGTGGAAGGACTGCAGCAGGACAGGGGATGGAGGAATGACTCAGATTAATAAGCTATACACAGTAGCTTATTTGTCTGATAGTGTGGAGGATAACAGTAGCTTATTTTCAAAATAAATTACTGTAAGTAGTTTATTAACCCATCATGGCTTAAAGTGATGTCCGGATGCATCAGGAACCTAGGAAGTGGGAATCTGAATATGGTTTTTTAATGTTCAAAGTCAACACAGTATCCACTGAAGCAACTTTACACTTACATACTTGCAATATTAAATTAAGCAGGGTGTTGAAACTGGGTTGGTCAAGTAATCCATGGGCTGCATATTGTTTACTTCTGGTGTAATATTGTGATGTAGTCCAAGAATGCAGGAAGGCACCAGTTTTAGACTTAGTGTCTTAATAGGAACAGAAATGAAATTTCTTCCGTCATATAGTCAAGACTATTTCCCCTTTCAGTTCTAAGTGGCTTGTGGCCAGCTTATCTGAAGGACCGTCTTTCCCTATATGTACCTGCCCGGACCCTAAGATCATCTTCAGCGGTTCTTCTGTGCTAGCCCCTGACAAAAGAAGTAAGGCTAGTGGCTACCGGGAAGAAACTCTTTCTGCTGTGGCATCCCGGCTGTAGAATGGGCTCCCTCAAGAAGTTGGCTTGGCATCTGTGTTGTACTCTTTCTGGCGCCAAGCGAGGACCTATTTATTTTTCCAGGAATTTTAGCATTCTAAACTTTTAGCTTTGCTGTTTTACATTTGTTACTGTATTTTAAATCTCTGCATTGCTGATAGGTTTGATTCTGGTTGAACTGTTGTACTGTAGTTTTAAGCTTTTATATTTTACATCGTCTTTACGTTGTACTTGTGGCTTTAATTTTTGTGAACTGTCCAGAGAGATTTGGCTATTAGGCAAGACAAAATGTAATAAATAGGGAGAAAAAGAGGAATGTGGTACCTCTGTTCAGTATGTCAATCAGTAAGCTATGCCTTCTTCCATACCATTACCCCTCCTCTGTTATCCATTTATTTTCCAAATGAAAGTCAGCATTCTATGTCTCTTGACCATGCTCAGTCCTCATAGGGTTATTTATTTTCTGCTTACCTTTTTTTAAAAAATGTTTTGTATTTCAGCAAACCTTGGGGTTTCCCTGAGCATGCTGATACGTCTCTTTTGTTTCTCACGAGCTAAGGTCCTGTTGGCAGTCACCAATGTGATTGCTGCTCTACTATTTCTCTCTTCCAGAGTGCTGATTCTACGTGTTTACTTTTTCTCACTTGGGGTTAAAGAGTAATTTAAGCATAAAATATAATCTGCTTCAAGTTCAGAGAGATCATGCAGTGCAGGGTGAGGAAACAGAAGTGATGTTTCGTTGGACATGCTTAGATAGGACTGGTGCTGAACAAAAGTTACAGACATGTTTGTTTGCAAAGTAGGGACTTGTGCAATTTTTACGTGTGTGTGTGTGTGTGTGTGTGTGTGTGTGGTTTGTTTCCCTTACAATCATATAGAAGAAATGTCGTGTGAAGCATCCCTGGCTCACCTGCATGCTGCAATGCAGTGGGGGAGGGGGAAATTATTCTTGAATAATAAATTTGAATAATGATACAACATTATGTTTGTGAATCTAGTCATCTTTTGTTGTACTTGTGAAAAAGATTATCCATTATTATTTTTAATCATGTCATGGTCAGTTTCATGACTTTCTAGGTTTTAAAAATGGCAGTGGTTTATTAGATAGAACCTCAAAACTTACTGTCGTTTTTCTCAGAAAATTCCTGCTTTCGATGGGAGGCAAATCACGAGGCTTGCTAAGTAATCCACAAAGCTTTTATTAAGCAACAAACGTCTTTTCTACCTGAAGAGACTAACCTCTTGGAAATGCCCCCCTAGGCAAAACTATGCAAACTAAGCAAGACAATTGTCAGCTCAAGAAGAATAGGAAGCCACTTCCCAAACGCCCTAACTTCAGAGAGCCTGGTGCAGAGACTGGTGCTGGCGTAATCGAACTGACTTTCTCATGCCTTCCTTCCCCCCCCCCCTTGCGTTTGAGCTTCCAGCAGAACCTAGCATCAGCTATCTTGTCGGGACGCTCACCTCCGGAAGAAACCTCCCTTCCCACTGAGTGTGTAGGATTTGGCCTTGAGGAGATAAGCTCTGGAGAGGGCTGACTCCCAGCTGGGGAATTGCCCGTGAGAGCTTCCTCCCCCACTGGTACAGGCTGGCTGGTGTCTGGCGCTGCGTCTTCTAGTTCTGAATCTGATTCTGATTGATTACCTGAAACATCTTCTCCCAAAACAGGGGCAGTAGGGTTCGACATGACACTTACAGTACTTAAATTACTTACAATTCAATCCTATGCATGTCTAATCAGAAATAAGCTCGTTCAATGGGGATTACTCCTAGGAAAAAGCGTTTAGGGTTGGTGTGGTATAGAAGTTAGAGTGCTGGCTAGAGTGTTAAGCCATGAAGCTCCCTGGGTGACTTTGGGCCAGTCACTAAGTCTTGTCCTACCCGACCTCACAGGATTGTTGTGAGAATAAAATGGAGAGGTCAAGGACCATGTAAGCTACCTTGGGTTCCTTGCAAGAGGAAAAAAGTCAGGATATAAATGTAATAAAAAATTACTTCATAATAGCTGGGAATGTAGATGCTAATTGTTCTGATTTAGGGTGATACAAAGCCTGTAGCTGACATCAGAAAATATAGGAAATTACCTTGTGATATCACTGAAACTTAAACATGTCTAATGTTATCCTTATAATAAGGTAAATTATAATCAACTCTGTGCAGATGGGAGAGGCTAAGGAGCCCATCAAAGAACATCTCTTCTACCCTCTCTCTGCCTAGAAATCCTGCGATGGACAATTTCCCAGTCACTGCCACTATTGCTTATCCAGAGTTGGCCCCTATCCTCTTTCCACTCATTCTTGCATCTGCTGCAACAGCCTCCGGCCTTAGCTAGACCTATGGTTTATCCCAGGATCGTCCCTGCCTGCTCCCTGGATATCTTGTGTGTCATTTACATGAACAGGGATGACCCCGGGACAATCCCGGGATAAACCTTAGGTCTAGCTAAGACCTAAGTCTTTAACAATCTGTTGGAAACAGAATCCATTCACTACTTCAGACTAGAATTCTCCCTGACGCTTTTTCCTAGATATTTGAGGTAGCTGGCTGGTTCTGTGGGTGGGTGTGCATGCCATATGCTTCTTTATTGGTTCCACTTGCAAAGTGATACTGAGCTCTATGCCACTTTTCATTAAAAAAAAGAATAAGAATGCTACTTCAAAATGAGAACTACAGTGTGTCCACGTTTGTGTGTTGTTTTTCTCCAAGTAAATTAATAACTCTGTAAAACATTTTTTTGGTCTGTATTAGGTCTGCTTCATCAGTAACTTTTCATTTTGCAGGTTCTACTAGTTCTTACTCAGAGGTCCGCTATAAGCCTTCATTTTTACAAGATGATGAACTCCAACACTTAATACTTAAGGTGAGTATATAAAGTAAGTCAGGGATTAGGTATGTTCTTAAATAGCAACTTCTTCATATCACATTATTTACTTCTAAGATGTATATTTTGCCTTTCTCTAAAACAACCTCAAGACAGTTTATAGTACAAAGCAAACACTAGAATAGACACTACATTAGCAACATTAAGAGCTACTTCCGAGTTTCTCAATGAACAGAGGTTTACGACTCCCTTGCATATCAACATGTAATCAAGAGAGCATGGCAACAAGCTTGCTAGATTGGGTCAGAGTCTGTTACAGTCTATGTCAAATCATAACATTTAAGGAGTGCATAATAACTGGATGCATAATTAACTAGACATCCTGGGTTAAATTCAAAGGCTCCCTTCCTCAGACATAAGGAGCCTTCCTCTGATGGAAGAAAGAACTTTGGATCCAAACTGTAGCAGGTTTTAAAAGTATAAAGCCAGCACTTTGAATTATGCCAGAAAAACACAGAGGGAACCTGGAGAAATGTTTTAAAACTGGCAAGTTATTCAAATCAGTTATCCAACCTAAATGTTTAAAAATACTATCAACGTTATAAAATTTCTTTCTTGTGCACTGAGTTCTTATTCTTGGTGCCCATATTTGTTAATTAGTGTTTGCATTTTGATTTTCTTTCTTAACTTACAGGCTGCAGATGGGTTCCTCTTTGTGGTTGGATGTGACAGAGGCAAAATCCTGTTTGTTTCAGAATCTGTTTCCAAGATACTTAATTATGACCCAGTACGTGATAATCTGTTGTATCTAAAATCCTTTTTCTTTTATTAGAAAACACAGTTTCTTAGAGCTGGATTATAGTTCTGGAATATTAAGGGAAACTTCCCCTTTTCAGTGGAGCCATTTTAGATTTTGTGGGTGGAGGAATTGGGGAGAGAATTTATCAGAAGGTTTAAAGGCCCTTTCTTGAAACAATTAACTTAATGCAGAATCAGTGTAGAGGCATTTATTATGATTACTTTTTAATTGTTTTGCACTTCTATCACTGCACATCAGAGAGCCAACCACACCCACCCTGCTATTTAAAGTCAAAGGATTTGGGACTTTGACATGCATTCATAGGTCCATGCATACCAAGCTTGCTGCCCTCTAGATTTCATAAAAGAATAGTTGTCACTCTTATGTACACAGCCAGCAAGTTGGCCAGATATTATTCCTGAGGAATTATCATACGAAGTCTGAAATACAGGGTGAGATGATGCCCCCCTCAATGGTGCCCTTGTATAGAAAGACTAATTTTCGTGGATCATTGTGGCTGAAACAGCCATGTGAATCACTTAACTTCTGCAACACTTTGTTTTCTGTGTACCACAACTTTTAATGAATATTTTTAAGATCGGGAGTCTATACTACCCAAATATAAGACTTAAAAAGCTAGCAAAGAAAATATGCACAAAGAATGAATCAGAATGCATGACTGACTGGTGGTATTGTGGGACCTCCTTCAGTCCTTGCAGATAGTGGTTTTTAGCATGTTTTTTGTAACCTTCCCTAGAGCTGCTTTTATATTGAAGGGCTGGATATATATATATTCATAAACTAAATATACACATCCTTCCCAGTGTTAATTATAGCAAAAGGAGTTCTTCAGGCACATGTGGCTATTCCCCTTTAGTAGTTGACAGAGGGTAAGTCTCACCTTTGCAAGTTTCCCTCACAGAACCATATCCAGTGTTTGTAAATATGTTGTTGCTGTTTACACCAGTCATTGAATTTCAGGGTTACATGATGTTATTTCAATAATTGCCAGCCAGTGCTGCCTGCTACAATGTGAAAATATCTGGTGTGCAATTAACTATACCCAGATATTGAAGTTTTCTTTGAAAACAAACTTGTCTGATACAACTGCATTGGAAAGATATAATTACAATATTTGGTGAACTATGGCCTTCAAAACTGTCATGGTATGTGTGTGTAAATGAGATGTGTGATGCATAGCTTATAAGCTAATAAAGTTATGTTCTATTAGGCCAGTTTGATTGGGCAAAGTCTTTTTGATTATCTTCATCCAAAGGATGTTGCCAAAGTGAAGGAGCAACTTTCATCTTCAGATGCTTCACCAAGAGAAAAATTAATAGATACCAAAAGTAAGTGTACACCTAAAAATGCTTAGAATTCATGATTTTAATGTTGGGTATCTTTGTGTATATGGAGATAAGTTCCCACAAGTTTTGTATGAGCAAAACCATGAATGTTTGCTTGTACTTATGGGAATACTTTAAAACAAATTAAAGTTGTTCTTAAGGGACATATTTTAAACAATGCCAATAAGTAATGTTTAATCTGTTAGATATCTTATATGTCATTTTTACCAGGCGTACTAGTTTATTTTTCTTGTGTTCAATAGATCTTGTCAATAGAAAAGACCTGGTGTAGTCAAGCATGGGATAAAATGCTTCAGTACCAAGAATCACTCTACTCTGAAAATGTTAAGTGCCAGTCCTAATATGAACACATCTTACTTTTATCATAAAGACATTCTGTAATTTACAGCTAGTTTTTGTATGAATACTGTCAGAACCTCTTTTTATACCTCTGCCAAATTAGACGTGAAAGCTGTATGGAGTTTAAACTTAACCTCCAATTAAATACTGTGTCATGCATAACATTGGCTAGTTTGTAAAATATCTCACTACTATTCAGTCTTGAGTCTGTCAACCACGCTCCTTCATTTTCAAATTTTAATTAATCAAAGATTTCTAATTACATGAGCTAAAGTTTCAGAAGCAATCTGAAAATATGTTGGAAGCATGTTAAAGCATTTTAATGTAGTTGCGAACTATCCTTCATAGTTCATCTGACAAGCATGATTTTGTGTGTTCTGCTCTTATTAAACTTTAAAAGCTGGTTTGCAAGTTCACATGGATTTTCAAGCAGGATCATCTCGTCTACATTCTGGTGCTCGGCGGTCATTTTTTTGTCGAATAAAGTATATGAGAAACACAGTCAAAGAAGAAAAGGAGTCCTTACCAAACTCAAAAAAGAAAGGTATTATTAAAATAAGTGAAGAAAAAACATTTCAAACATTGCGCTAAATGGTAATGCAGATGAATTACTATTGTACAGTGCAAGGCTGCAATCCTATATGCACTTACTTGGGAGTAAGTCTCATTGAGATCACTGGAACTTACTTCTCAGACATGCATAGGAATGCACTGTGAGTGACTTAAAATTGTGAAACATATGTATGAACAGTAAGCTCCTTGAAACCTGAAAGGGCTTACCAAAAGGCATTAGATAGATTTTATGTTATAATGCTATAGAGAACATTTCTCACAATATAAATGAAGGTTATAAATCATGGCTGCTGATCCCAAGGACAATGAAAATACAGGGTTCCCAAAATTGCTAATGAAACAGTGAAAGCTATGACTTTTGAATGGACCATTTTGTTTTCTTAGATATCTGTTTTTGCAGTCCTTTGCTTAGGCTTTGGATGTGCATATCCAAAGGACTGCAAAAACAGACATTTAAGTAAACAAAACGGTCCATTCAAGTGTGTGTATGCTGTGTTTCAGAACATAATTACCTTTTGGTATTTTATTGTTGCAAGCTGAAGAATATACAGAAAGAAATTAGCTTTGATCTAAAATTATTACACTATGTGACTTGAAAGTCATACTGAAGCAATAGTCATATGCAACACACATGTGCTTTATTAAAGAAGAAATGCTTGTTACTAGGAATGTTACTAGACACATGGTCCCATACAACGTTAATAGGGGATTGAAGTATCATTTTGCATCAATCCCAACGTAGGGCTAAATTCTACATTGAAGAGGCAGGCATGCACAATGGGAAATCCCCTTGCTCTCCTCTCCTCAGCAGTCTCCTGTGTGTCGCCCAAATCTGTTCTAGAGGGTCCCCCAACACTCTGGAGCAGATTTGGGGGGGGCACTAGGGGTCTGCAGGTGAGGAGGAGAAATCGTTTCCATTAGAGGAGAGCCAGCATTGTGTCCAACCTATTGTGTTTGGTTTGTAACCAAACTTCCACTAACTATTCTGGACGTTTGTAAAAGTTTATAATGTTCCTACTAGAGATATGAGGTAGTTATTTGGAACTATACCTTACAAAGAGAGTGCTCAATCTGAATATCAAATGCATGACACTTGACTAAGACAACACTTAAAATACAGTTTAGCATTAATTTAGTAATATTTTGCCAGCAGTTAAGTATTTGTCATTTCTGAAGATAGTGTGTTGCACAGGTGTGTCTTGTATAAAGATTTTTTAAAATCTTCTATCATTACAGGATTGCAAGCAGTAACACTTTGCAATTGCACAACTTTACATTATCCTCTCCTTATGATATAGAGCCTTCAGTGCTCTTTTTTGTAGGTAGACAAGTCTTTTACTTCCATTGCAATATTACTTACTAAGCCTCTAGTATACTTTAGATTATAGATTATTTAGTATACTTTTATACTAGAATACCAGAATATATTCTAGTATAATTTAGATTATGTTTTTGTACTTGGAAGGTAATGTGGAAACCCAAAGATAACAGACCAAATCTGTTTGCCTGAAAAAGCTTAGAATGAACTGTAGGCAATACAAACTGGGCGATGCTTGATTTACACCTTCATCCTATCTCCCACTTCAGCTGAAATAATGCAGATTTCTCACGTGCATCCTAGGCTGCTCAGACCCACCCAATAATGTATAAGATTGACTGTTTACCTATCAAGTGCTTACTCTTAGGTGCTTCCTATGGACAAGGCCTTAGAATTAAGCTACCCAATTAGTTGCCTCATATGGTGTACTTGCTATTGGTCTTGCATACTACTTGAGTCTGCAGGTGTGGAGCTCCATGTTTGACTGTTCCTCTGTGTGTAGGGTGGTGGTGGTGATGGTGGGTTGTGTGTGTGAGAGAGAGAGAGAGAGAGAAGAACCTCTTTACACACACAAAACTAGCATGTCACAGAGAAGGGTTTGAGAGAGGTCTTTTCACTGGTATGCACAGAAAATTATTTTCATGGGAAAGCATTCAACCATGCCATTCCTTAACTGTCATCTGAAGTCAGTCCAGTCCAGTTGCAGATCTATTATGCGAGGTTACTAAGCTCAACCGTTTTAAATTCAAATTAAGCTTAAATTTCCTTCTACATTTTATTTAGCTCAGTATAAATTGTAGCACATTTTGTAATAAAAAAACCAGTGCTGTACAGGAAAACAATCTTTATTACTAAACTGTTTAATTTTCTTCTTATATGTGAGAACACATTTTAATTGCCAGCACCTGTGACTTACCTTCCCTAATCTTTTGTAAGATTAGAAGTGCACTTCCACAGGTAAGCTAAACCTGAACAGTGTTTAAAAGCAAATCCTAACGAATTAACACCACATTCTTATGTATAGATTTGTAGGGCTCATGCCTTTAGGTAAGCAGAAAACATATAATAGCCTCTGATGTTTGTAGAGAAGAAAATGAAAAACTGTTTTGTGTTTTGACTAAATTAGATCATAAAAAGTACTGTACTGTTCATTGCACTGGGTATCTGAAGAGCTGGCCTCCTAATGAGGTGGGAGTTGAAGAGGAGAATGATGTGGAAAAAGACAACAGTAATTTTAACTGTCTTGTTGCAATTGGTCGGTTGCACCCTTACACTGTTCCACAAAAGAGCAGTGAGATAAAAGTCAAGCCAACAGAATTTATAACACGCTTTGCCATGGATGGAAAATTTGTTTTTGTAGACCAACGGTAAGCATTTTCATCTTTTTAATTTTTAGACAATAGTACTTATCTTAAATTGGTGAAGGTTTATATATTTAGAGTGTACACATGTACATTTATTTATTACATTTATATTCCGCCCCATAGCCAAAGCTCTCTGGGCGGTTTACAAAGGTTAAAAACAGTGAACGTTAAAAACAAATATACAAAAATTTTAAACCATCAAAAGTGTAAAAACAACAATATCCATTTAAAACAACTATTTATATATAATGTATATGTATTCTTCAAGACTCCCTATTAAATTAGCATGGCTCTTAAAATATTCTGGAGTCCACAAGTTTAAAGAATTATTTAGGTAAGTTATTGCCAACTAAAAGATGCTTTAAAAATGTTTCAGATCATGAAACATTTGTACTGAAAAAAATTCAATATAAAAAATGAACATAAGATTCTGAGACTTAGAGGTTTATAAATAATTTGAGAACTGTGATGGTATTCCTTTCACTACACCTGATAAAACAAAGCAAAATTAGGAGGTCACCTTTTTGGGGTGTTCTGTTTTGGCTGAGTGTGTTAAATTGCAATTTTAGTTTTGTTTCATTTCAAACATCAGCATCTGTTTCTGAAGGTATACATTTTTTTGTTTTAGGAGCTATTGAAATAAATAAGGCTACTGAGTTATGGAATTTTAGGTCTTTATGAAACCTATAATGTATTCATGTTCCCTTACAGTGCAACAGCAATTTTAGGATATTTGCCACAAGAGCTTCTAGGAACTTCTTGTTACGAGTACTTCCACCAAGATGATCACAATCATCTGACTGATAAACACAAAGCAGGTGCAGCCAGAAGTTACTCTCTAGCTATTTATAATTTTATTTCATATTACTATTGAATGAACTTTTAAAGTTTGACCATATTTTAGGTATCTACTGCAAGAAAGGCAGATTATAAATAGCATTAACAAATATACCTGTGTTATGAACTTCTAGTCTTCTTTCAGTATTAGAATTAGAAATGCTCCTAATCAGGAAAACATCTGTGGCCATTTTATTTGAACGCTACAATTTTTGTTCTATTGCTGAAAGATTTACCAATGGAGCCTTGACTGTGAATTTTAAATTGACTGTGAAATTGAAGCTTAATCCAGGCAATACAGAGGTGCTCCTGGTTAGTCAAAAGGCAAATCAAAGGAAAGGGACTCAACCTATGTTGAGTGGGGTTATACTCCAGATTCAGGCTCGCAGTTTGGGTGTACTTCTGGATTCAGCCATGAATACGGATGCCCAGGTTTCAGCAGTGGCTGGGAGTGCATTTGCGCAGCCAACTACACCCATTCCTTGAGTTGTCTGACCCATTACAGGGAGGATTTAACTCCCTTGTTACACCTTCATTAGCTACCAGTGTAATTTTAATCACAATTCAGAGTACTGGTTATGACTTATAAAGCTCTAAAAGGCTTGAGACCAGGCTACCTATGATTGCTTTGTTCCTTACCAGCCTGCCTGGGTTTTAAGATCTTCCGGAGAGGCCCTTCTTTTGGTATTACTGCCTTCAGAGGCACATTTGGTGGCAACCTGAGTGAGGGCCTTCTTAGTGTCTGCTCCCAATCTGTTGAACTCTCTACCAGGGAAGGCTAGGTTGGCTCCCTCTCTGCTGTCCTTGCACCAGCAGGGAAAGCAGGTCTGTTGGGCTAGATGCTGTTTTTCTGTTGTTGTTGTTGTGTTTTAAAAGCACAATTAAAACTTAGTTATTGTTTCAATCATGTTTTTATTTAAGACTAAGCTTTTTTGAGTGCCACTTCTTGGTAGAAAGTCAGGGTACAAATTATTTTTTTAAAAAAAATCACAAAGAACCCAGCATAAACCCAGTTCTGTAGGTAGTGATCACTACATTTAGTCAACCAGAAAAAAAAATAGATGTCTAGAATGTCTTGCTCATCTCTACAATTCTGTTTTCCCTTAAAAGTATGGGATTAGTTTTCACGTTCAATGTAGATTTGTAGGTTAAAGAGGAGAGAGAGAGAGAGAAAAAGATTAAACATTTTATGTGAAAACTTTGGAACATAAAATCACAAAAAGCTTTGGAATATAAAATCACAAATGTGAAGTTTGCAGTTTAGTAATTCAATAATGCATAGGCCAGCCTGGAAACATTACTGCCTTGGAAATATAATTCCTTAGTGGCTTAGAACAAGTTACTGGTTCTCAGTCCACATTTGTTAAACTGGAATCACCATGACCTGCATCAAAGAGTGATAGCATTTAAAGGACTTGATATAATACAGCTGCCATATAAATACATACTGGTCTAATTAAATTAACCTTTGGCTTTTGTTTACTAAAAATGTTTTTTTTTCTATCCAGTGCTGCAGAGCAAAGAAAAAGTATTTACAAATTCCTACAAATTCAAAGCAAAAGATGGCTCTTTTGTCACATTAAAAAGTCAGTGGTTTAGTTTCATAAATCCATGGACCAAAGAACTGGAGTACATTGTGTCAGTCAATACAGTTGTATTGTAAGTTAATCAACACTATAAGAATAGCTTATTTTATATTTATTTTAGTCTAGATATTAAAAAAAATACAAAGTAAATTAAAAAGATGAATTTGATTTCATTACCACCGACCACTTAATGTAAAAATGATAATTGACTTTTAAATTTTAATTATGCAGTATGAACACAAGTAGTTCTGTTCTGGTGACCTTATTAAGTGACTATTATCTTCTATGCTAGGATTCCAATTGTAAATACATGTCTGTCATGGTTTTTAAGCCAATTATTGGCTTTACTGTTGCATAGCAAAGAACACTAGATTTTGCTAAAATATATTTCATTTTCCATTGAATCAAGTTAGATTATTGGATAAATATCTGATCTTTCTCTTTAGTCTTGAGACATCTTCACACACTGGGCACAGAGAGAAACCCAATGCACATTGGTATGGTTCATACATAATACCAATCTATGGTATAGGTTGTTGAAATCTGGGTTGCTATGATGTGTGAATGCAGCCATGCTAACAATCAAGTCACAAATAACCCAGGAAGAGTATTTATGGTCCTGGTTCACATGACATGGCCAGCTCATTGTGGGTTATTTAACCCATTATATGCTGCAGTTGCCATTTTGAATATGCAGTCCCCAATTGTGGGTTATTCAAGTGGTAAACAACCCTTGCATAACCCTCAATTAGTAGTTATGCATGTGCCTCAATTATTATTAAAATAATTACAAGTACATGCTAATAACTGTTAGTAGTTATTAGCATGTGAGTTGTTTATTTGGATTAAATAACCCAACGAGCCGGCCGTGTCATGCAAACCAACAGAGTGTTTGTTGTTGGGTTGTGAATACTGGATTATTTAAAGCAGGGGTGGGTAGAAGGTAGATCTCTCGATGTTTTGTTCTTAAACGCCCAGAAGCCTCTGCCGTCATGGCCAATGATTAGGAATGGTAGGAATTGCAGTCCAAAACATCCGGAGATCTGCTTTAAACTATGGGTGACAAATCCAGAATTGTAGGTTGTTTCAACAGGTGACAAAGACAGTGGACAGTGACAGCTTAGTAGTCAAGTGCAATCCCCATTGTCAGATCGTATATTGGATTTTACCCAATTTCACCAATATGTGAAGAGGTCTTTAATTTTTGTTCCATCCTTATAACTGTAACCTGCAATACTGAAAAAGTATTTTGAAGATAAATTAGGTTGTGTATGCTTAGAAAATTTTCTTAGCTAACATTTTAATTCTGATTAAACTTTAGAGGTCATAATGAATTGGGTGAAGAAGCACTACTACCCTGCAGTTCCCTGTCTTCAGAAGGTAAGGTGAAAATAATAGGCACATTCTTCTCACAGGTATTATTTCATGCAGCAGGGACATACAAATGAAATCTGTTATCGTTTGATAACTTTGTCCACACTACTAAAATATATATATCTTGTAATCTTATTTTTACTGTCTTTCAAGTTCTATTAGAGATACATCAACCTTTAAGTGAGACTAAACTAGTTATTCAGATCCTGAACAATGTTAACTATCAAATAGTAGTTGTGGAATATTTATATGGAAGGTTTTTATCTTGACCTTTGATCAAAATGATCTTCATATATTTATATAGTGTATTTAAAAATGCACAGTAATGTTAGAAAAGCTTGGCTTTTCTTAGCTGTGATGTGTCTTGTATTCTGATCCGTTAAAGCCAGAGAGAGACCCAGCAATTTTCATTTCCTTTTCCTTTGGTAAGGTTGATCGGGCCACACAATGTTTAACCTCTGGGAAGTGGTTGGAGTAAGATGACCTTTGCTTGATGTATAGTGTAGGTGGGGGAAATCCTAAGCAAGCAGCTTCTTCCCCTTTCATACTGTAGTACAAGGTGCTCAACTAAGGTTTTGGCCTACAGCAAGACTGAAACTAATGGTTATTATTTATTTATTTATTTATTTATATAGCACCATCAATATACATGGTGCTGTACAGAGTAAAAAAGTAAATAGCAAGACCCTGCCGCATAGGCTTACATTCTAATAAAATCATAATAAAACAATAAGGAGGGGAAGAGAATGCAAACAGGCACAGGGTAGGGTAAATAGGCACTGGGTAGGGTAAAACTAACAGTATAAAGTCAGAACAAAATCAAGTTTTAAAAGCTTTAGGAAAAAGAAAAGTAAATATGATGGAAGATAAAAACATTAAAAAGATTGTAATGAAGTTAATTTTTAGAAAAAGACAAGAGACAATACCTGTAAAGGTGGAAAATAAAATTTATTTACCTTTCTCTTAAAACATAGATATGCCAAAGCCACCATTTTTAGGTGTACCAGGGATGTCTACAGGAACTTTACTTGGGGCTGGAAGCATAGGAACCGAGATTGCAAATGAAGTCTTAGATTTACAAAGGTAATAATTCCTTATTTTTTGTTGTAAACTGTAGCCAAACTTATTTAAGAAAATTTCTTAAAGTATGTAACATTTCCAACAATTGATGTTTTTATGCTCCCCTTTTTTCTTTTTTCTTTTTTTTACACATAAGGGCACTTCTGGCATAAAAGGCAAAAGTTAGAATACTTCACTTACCTCATAATTTAATTGAAATCTTCTGGTTTACATGCTGTCCAGCTTAAATTTAATGTAACTTAAGAATTCTTGCCCAGCTCAGCACTTATGTTTTAGCAAAACAGCCACTTGATGATTTAGTCTACATTTCAGGACCCTTAGGTCATAGCTAGACTTAAGGTTTATCCCTGGATCGTCCAGGGGTCAAACCTGTTCATCTAGGTGACACACAGGGGATCCAGTGCTCAGGCAGGGGCGAACCCTGGATGATCCCAGGATAAACCTTAGGTCTAGCTGTGGCCATAGATGGCTGAATGGGATACTGCATTGTGATTCTCCAGACATGTGCATTGAGACTGGAAAGTATGTTAGTGAATATTTTAAAGGGTAAATGCATTTAAGTGAATATGTTTCTCTTGGCTTCTGACATGTCAGTACTAGTGACACATATTTCTTATCAAGCCCTGGTTTAGAGGCCATATAGAGCTCTAAAACTGAATGCCTCTAAAATGTATTACTGAAAGCTTTGTATGATGTTTTGTTTTATCTAGGTTACATACTTCTCCACCTCTTGGTGAATTAAGTCCATCAGATCTTATGAGGAAGTCTCCTTCCCCAGTTCTAACAGTAAATTGTAGTAATGTGAGTATTCATAAACCACCAGCCACCAAGAAATGTCAGTATCTCATAACCCAGTAACAGGATTTGATCTAACTTACTAGCCCCCTTCATACGTTATATGAATGAAGAAGGTTGGTGCATAGAGCAAAGATCAGGACTGTGCTGCTAATCCCGCCTGCTCCTTTGCATGGCCAGCCAACACATCTGAAAAAGGACCCGTACACAGGAGCAGCTGTTCAGGGATAGGTTCTCCACATGATCAAGGCGCCTGGGCAGTGAAGGAGGCCCAATAGCATGGAGCCCCTACATGTGGGCAGCTGCTCATCTATAGGGCTGTTTTTCAGGTGTCCGGGCTCAGTCTGGGACTAGCCCGTTCCTCAGTGTTGAGGAAAGGGCTTGTCAGCCATACAATGACAAGGACAGCAGCACGGCCCCATTGCTTGCTTCACATGAGGACCACATTCATGTGTGTAACATATGAAGGAGACTACTGTTACTTAATCTGAAAACCCTGGCTGCTAACAGCAATAACCATGTTGTTGGAAAATGGCAACAATCAGGTTGAGTAAAACTATTTTTTTTTAAATGTAAATACTAATCTTCTTAAGTAATAATAAGTACATTATTGCTTAAGAAGATTAACTATAGGGCTAATGTACTTACGTAATATACAGTATAAAAATATATTAGCACTATACTTAATCTCTAAACAGAATCAATGTCTCTACTAGGTGTAATGAGTTAAAGAGGCTTTTCTATGTAAATGAAGGAACAATTTGATCATTTCTCAAATACGAATATTTACAATCTTCCAGACATTGGCATTTCATTTTCACTTGATGAAAATAAACTGCTCTAGCCTGCTCAATAACTATCAGAACTATCAATCATAGGCATTTCATTTTTGTTTGTTACTTTTTTTATGAGAGTGAGGCTGGGCTGAGGCAGAGTGAAGCAGAAAGGAACAACACTGGAAAGAAGAGGAGACAGACTTGTCTGATCCGCAGGTTTCTATATTCCCATATTTACAGTGCAATCCTATAGTAGTCTACTCTGAAGTAAATCTAATTGTTTTCAACGGATCATACTCCAAAGCAATTGTGTATACCATGGGATTGCAGTCTGACCTCTTAAACTCATGAGTGCTCATGAGAAAGAAACCCTATATGGAAATATTTGAAAGACAATCTTCCTTCAGATTAAAAAAGGAAGGCATAGAAACAATTGTTACTTGTGGGTAAATACTGTTTGGAACATCTCATCAAGGGGCCTTTATCATTATACTTTGTCAAGCTACACTTTCATACCACAATGCAGGATACATTTTAATTGTGCTTAATTTCATTGATTTTCAGTTGTTTTACATGAAAACTGCATTAGGTTGTGGCCTTCAAAGCCAACATCAGTGTGAAGATCAAATCTGATTTTAGAGGGCATTACAAGTGGGTGTCTTAGCAATTACAGAATTGTTGCCATTTGTAGCTTTCTTGTTTCTTGTAAACCAAACCCTCTCATTTGGCTAATGTTTTCCTGATGATAAATATTGATCCCTTTAATGTCTGTAATACGATTGAATGTTTTTATATTTTTGTATGTTCTCAGGTGCCAAATAAAGAACTTATTCAGCTATGTCCTTCAGGAATGGAAGATTTGGAAACTTCAGGGCAAAATCAGGGTACTATTTCACTCCCTAGCAATGAGCCTCTTCTCAGTAAGCTCTCTTCTTGTAAAAATATTGGTAGCCTCTGAAGAAATAGATTGTTTAACTGAGTGCTCTCACTTCCTACCAGTTTTAGATTGCTGGTGCTCCTGTTCATAAGAATCATAGATGAAAAGAAATTGGAGTAATCTGTGAATGCAGTCTGACTGGATTCAGAGAAATATTCTAGCTGAGCCATATATATAGAATGCACCAAAGCTTAAGGAAATTGTTCTACAACTTCATTTACTGTTCGTTCTACCTCCTTTCACCTCCCAATGGAGTCTAAACACCAACACCAGGAATCTTATTAAGATAGTGTGGCCAGTGCAAGCAACCCATAAAGACTGACTTACTCCTATCAAGGCCAGTCTAGTATAGATAAAGGGGACTTGGCTATCTGACCTCAGCTTTCCTATATGGATTCATAGATTGGCTGGGTTCTACTGTGCTACAAGCCTCTCTGCTACCTATACAAAAGCAAACTTTTTCATGTGTAGCAATGTTCTTAATCTATATTAATTACAATTTTGCATAATAAGACAAACACAGTATGCTAGGATGGTAAAAATACATGTTATTCTTCCTTGACATAGTGCCCTTTTTAAGACTGTTTTTCTTGGAGCCATTGAGCCATTTTGTATCATCTGCACATTCTGATAAAAGAGACTAGACTACTAAGAAGTGTTTCCCACCCACCCCCAGTATTAGAATCCCAGCTTTACCTGCCTTTTATAACGTGTACAAGAAAGTAAAGGTCTGATACCAAATCAGTGTGGACCCAGTGTGGAGTAGTGGCTAAAGTGTTGGACTGGGAGTCGGGAGATCCGGGTTCTAGTCCCCACTCGGCCATGGAAACCCACTGGGTGACTTAGGGCCAGTCACACACTCTCAGCCCAACTTACCTCACAGGGTTGTTGTTGTGAGTATAAAATGGAGAGGAGGAATATGTACACTGCCTTGGGTTCCTTGAAGGAAAAAAGGCAGGATATAAATGCATAAATAAATAAATAAATAAAAGTTCTGTGTACCAAAAAGATATTGAATGTTTTGGAGTAAATAGTGAATTGTGTTATCTGATTTTGTAGTTATACTGCAGTGAATAAAGTGGTGGCATTTTTGTTTGTTTCTTAGGTGATGCCGCTCAATTGGATTTTGAAGCCGTATGTGAAAATGACACGACCATGGCTGCTCTTATGAATTACTTGGAAGCTGAAGGAGGCCTAGGTGATCCAGCAGAGCTTAGTGACATGCAGTGGACTCTTTAGTTTTACCCAAGGGAGGAGAAACTTCAATGCACAAAATTATTATTCATTCTCAAATACTGTATTAGTACCTTTTAAGGCTTTAATTCATATTTACAATATCTATATTTAATATATATATATTTTTAAAAGACTTTTGCCTTATTCATAAAGAAATGGTTTTGTCTGCATATATTGAAAAGATGTAATATTTTTTAAAGACGCAGAACCTCAATTTTGTTACTGATACATATGTTGACTGGGATGCTTAAAACATGGTTATATTTTTACTAAAATCTTTTAAGGTATTACTGTAAAAATGGCATACGGATTTTGTCTGAAATGTTCCAATCTTTGAAATCCCTATTTATTTGTGGGTTTTGTTGATAAGGTCCCTAATTTATTAGTGCTGCTTCAGAGAAGTATACTGTACATCCAGTCTTTTTAAAATATCTATTTCTGTAAGAGCGTATTTATTTTACTGTTTGACTATAAAATTTGGGATCAAGAAGCTAGCAGTGGAAGTTTATTAAACTGAACAGTTATCCATCATGTTGATCAGGAAAGAATGCATTGCTGCAAACTACTATAAGGAAGAACTAAAACAACTGGACTTGGTATATTTCATTTCTTTCTACTGTTGACAGCTGGGAGTGATACAGAAAATGAAGCATTAGAAAGGATATCATTAATATGAAAAGTATCTATAGGGAACTGTGTATACTGTCATTGATCACTCAATTGGAACTCCTTTAAGGAATAAAATAGAAGATTTATACAACTTTTGAGATCTAAAAATGTAGAGTAAAATAAGGAAAAATTGGACCATAAAGGATTTTTCTCTTAACTTTGGGGGGTGTCATATTTTTGTGAAAGATATCTATATTAAAAGCACATACAGTATTGGAGTAGCTATTGAGCACTTAATTGTTTTTAAACTGCAATATGGGAATTGCACCTGAAAACCTGGGCAAAGGTTAATTCAGAAATCTTGAAGAAAAATAACTATATATATATATTAGAACATTATGGGGCTAGCCTAACTACTTTCATAGTACAATCCTGTACATATCTACTTAGAAGTAAATCCCACTGAGTTCAATGAGACGTTCTTTGTAATTGTGTATAAGATTGTAGCCTTAGAGGTTAATATTTCACATCTAGACCTTTTAGAATCTTCTACTGTATAGGATATCTATTTGCTGCCCTTTGCATTTGAATACATCAAAATATTATGATTCGATTATGCATGGATATACTTTGCCATAGAGGTACATCTTTTCCCATATATTGATTAAATTAAGAGCAAGGCTTTGAGTGGCCTTTTGAGAATGTGAGTAACTGGTCAGCAAGACAATAAAATAATTAAAATTTGAACATGCGGGCCAAGTCTTCTACAGATGTGAATTTGATAATTGATTATTTAATTGTACTTTAATATAGGCAATACTTTTTTCTAAAGTGAACATTAAAAGAATAATTTCCATTAGAATAGTGTGTTAAATTTTGAAGATACAACATACTGTAATGATGAGACCATGTCTGTACATCACAGCATTAGTACCACCGCCATTTATGTTTCCACACAACTTGTAAATGCAGTAAAAACAAAAAAGACATATTTACCTCTTGCACATTATGGATTACACTACAAGTGGATATGGCTAGAATTGCTAATTTTGTAATGTGTGAAGCATTCCTGAGAGTGTTTTCTCTAAAATAATTGTAGAAAATCAGGAATCTGGGTTACTACTTTAAATAACCACTAGATGTCTTAGTGCTTCTATTCTTGAGGATGTGTGGTCTCGCAACAAGGTTATTGTATGCATTCATGTTTGTAAGACTTGTGTGATTCCAGTACAGATAGGAGAAAGTATAGAGAATTCTTTTAGGAAAATTTTGTGTTTAGAATATGACAGAACATTTGTTAGTGGGTATAGCACTTCCAGCCCCTCTGTTTCATGTTGCTTCCTTTCGAAAAGAAAACAGACCAAAATCTTGTAACTTTGTAGGAATTGTGTGTAAGAGCTTGGTGATAAAATAAAGCTGAATATGGCTTGAAATGTAGAGTAGGAATCGACAACTGAAGGCCTCTAAGCCGCATCCAGCCTCTTAGGGGGTGTTATCTGCCTCCGTGCATTGCAAAACAAAAAATAAAAAAGGGTCTGGAGACAGACATCTGCCGTCTCAAGAAGCCTTGGCAGCAGAGGGGGGGCGTTTGGGGGGGGGGGGAGAATTGCTATCGAGGCCTTTGCCCATCACACCTCAGTGCATTTGCTAAGTGGCAATCTGGCAAAAGTAGTTGCTTTCCAGAGGTGTAGAATAGTGAAAGAAGCTAGTTTAACCCTGATCTGTGGGTCCCCTTGGTGAATCTGCTGCATCCTATTCTTTGTAAATGGCCATGGAATGAACTATGGTAGTAAGAAATTAAATTGGTCTGTTGGGTCCTCTTAACATTTATTTGGACAACTGAATTTGAAACTGAAGGGATAATATTGTGATTTTTAAGATAAGCAAAGTTTGTATGAATAAATTTAGTAAACACATATTCTGCTCACTTACATGTACTTTTGCTGGTTGAGTGATCAAAACAAGAACCTAAGGCAGATTGGAAACTGTTTGCTCTTCAGAAACGCATGTTTCGGGGGTCCTGTGACTATTCATGCATCATTCCCTTTCTTAGAGGCAAATCGTATATGGAACTAGCTTACTCAATTTGATAGGTCAATGTTTTTCATGAGCAAAGTGTACAGTCTATCTGTCAATTCGCTCACATTAAATTCTTCCCTTGATTTTACCACTTTAAAATTGTTTTCTCTCTCTCTTTCCAAATTTCTGTATTTCAGTATATTTTGTAAATATTTAGGTTACGTAATGGTCAGGGAAAATTAAAATATATTTTATACAAAATAGTATTGTGTGTATGTGTGTTTTTAAAGCTCATCGTTAATACTCTGTATCTTATAAATTCTTCTCTGGATTGTTGTGTATTAAATTTGTAATGCAGTGTGCATAGATGCTGGGTTCCAAGCCTCTGAGTGTTTGATTTCCTCTGTGCTTGATGTATATCACTGAAAACAGATGTACCATTCTTCAGGCAACTCCCAGCAGAGTGAACTCAGCCTTACAGATTTAGGTATATGTGCTCCTTAAACACTAGATCAGCCTTTAGTCTTGCCCAGTCCCTTGGGCTTCTAGAGTATTATCCTTTCTTTCTAAAATATTTTAATGGTGCATGTACTTGTGCTCATCATTCACCATACAAAACTAAAACCTCAGTATTTAAAGAAAAAATACTTGTAACACTGCTACAGGAATTGAGATGTGAAATACGTTGGAATATGTATCGGGCAGTACATTGTCCACCATAGTTGGTGCTTTTCCAACATGTTGGAAATGTATCTATTTTTCCCCAATAGCTTGTTCTAGGTCCTAGAATAAAGGGCATTAAAGTGTACATATGTACTTAAGGGTGTGAAGAAACCAAGTGACACTCAGTGGGGATTATCTAGTACTACAGCAAAGACTGACTTTCCCTCAACTGTGTGCATGATGGATGGCAAGACACAGTGTTAAAATTAGGCAAAAGCGTCACATACTGAGTTTAAGTCATAAGCCAGGCTTGAAGTTCTGGATTTCAGCTCACTGCTCTAATACTAAATAATAATAATAATAATTATTATTATTATTATTATTATTATTATTATTATTATTATTTCACTACAGGAAGAGCAATGTCATCCCTTGATCTGTAACTCTAGCTTACTTTTATCAAACTTGTTTCCTGCAAGACAGAGGATTAGATATCTGTGCTTATTCATTATAGATGAATGTTGTATCTAAGCAAATAAGCAATTTTTAGTTTATTAGTGTATTTCACATGCTTAAGGCATCATGCCTCTACAAAGGCCATAGCTAGATGGCGCTTTATCCCGGGGCGATCCCCGGGATCGTCCCTGTTCGTTCACATGATGCACAGGGGATTCTGGGATCAGGGAGGGATGATCCCTCCCTTTCCCCGGGATATGGCCCTACACTTTAGGCCCACTTTTTCCATGGTCTCGGACTGATCCTGAGACCGTGGAACATGTGGGCAGGCGTTGTAGTTTGTGCCAGCTCCTCACAGTTAGTCGCAAGCAGCTGGGACCCATGCACGGGGCACAGAGCTCAGGAGCTCTGCACCCATTGGGGGTGGGGTGGGGTGAGCAGGTTTTTTTTTTAAAAAAAACAAGAAAACACCTTTTGCGCACGAGTGCTCATGCGCTCCTTCCTCTAAAAATGAATAAATAAATGGCAGGCGCGACATCCTCTCCCCCTGAGGTCATTATGCACCGCGTGTAAACAGAGGGGGAGATCTCGCAATAAAAATATCGCGAGATCTTCACCTCTCCGTCTCGCTAGACCAGTAGGTCTAGCTGAGGCCATAGACACTAAACAAGGCAGGCATACACTACTTTGTAGCTTCACCAATGTAATCCAAGACTTGGGGATACTGGAACATTCACATCCAGTTTTGTAAAGTAGGTAGGAGGACTTACTGAATCTTATTAATGAAGTACAAATTGCTAGGAATTAGGTGACAATTATATGCAGCTCTGGTTGACTATATGGGTCTGGCTGACCTGTTCAGTGATCAGATACGAGTATAGACAAACTCTTCAGGTTCATCATATGAATATAATAAGTATATACATTCTTCAGATTTAGGAAGTAAATATTTTTAAGGTTCTTAAACAGCTGTCAGCTGCAATGAATGATGCCTCCATAACATCTGAAGCTTATGGAGAACAATGTTCTTCCTGTGAAGCAGATTTTGATGGCAATATTTTGAAATAATTTACAGCATAGTAATGTGCTTGAAAAATGTTGTTTGGGTTATATTATCTCTGCTCTGTCCCGTCTCTACAAGGAATATCTACACTTCCCCAGAAAGCATATGTTTGCATATCTTGGAAACTGGAGGTCACGATTTCAAAGCAAAAGCATGGTAAGAAAACTAAATTTTAGGATGTTTGGCTAAAAGTTGATGAAAAGGAATGAAACAATATGGGAATTAGAGCTTATATATAAAAAACTTGCTTTAGCCTGATCAGATAGCTTATATTCACATAGAATTTCCCCCTCAAACCCCACCCACACACTTGATTCTGCATTAATTCACCCCTGCACATTAATGGAGCGGTTTTTATGCTTTGCTTCACTAATGCACAGCAGATCTCTATTTTTGTAAAGCAAAGATGCACATCTGTGCATCAGTGAAGTAAAACCTCCCTCCATAAAACCTCCCTCCATAAATGCACAGGGGTGAATTAATTCAGAAACGGGTGGGGCGGTGGGGGAGTTTGAGGGAAATTGTTTTTTTAAAATCCTAAAAATCATGGGATGAAGGGATCTACTTCAAACTTGGCATGCCTGAAGCCCTCCTTAAGAGTTGTCATGCTGTTAAGTTTCATCTCTTTATCTTTAAAAATGACGGAGATGTAAACATTTTGTTAATTGTCATAGGCCAATGGAACAGCTGACTTAAATTTTTGACAGCTGAGCTGTCAAACTAAAAAATACCTAAAAAATCAAGGGATGAAGGGAACTGCTTCAAACATGGCATGTCTTAAGTCCTCATCATGCCAAGTTTCATCTCTTTATCTTTACAAATGATGCAGTTGTATGCATTTTTGTTAATTCCTGTTGACAATAATAGTGCAGTTCTCCAAAAACAGCAGGTTTCCGACGAGTAATCTGGCGGTGCGGAGAGATGGATCCCCTCTGAAAATCAGAGTGGAGAACCCACTTAACAGAGCTCTACCCCAAATTTCGGGTTGGAGTAGACCCGCTCTGCACACCCTTTGTTATTTTGTGTGAACTCGTGAGTGAGGCTTATACGAAGATTAAAGTATTCTCTGATATCCCATGGCCTGTTTTCCGTTTAAAACCTGAGTTTGCAGAACACAACAACCCCTGAGTGGTGTGCTGTACAAATCTGGTCAAAGAGTGAAGATACTTATAGAGGGAATGCATGTAGAAACAAAAACCCATGGTTATAAAGTGGAGATTTGTGGTGGTGTTGGGAATAGTTGACGCTTCATTTATGCCATATTTCCTGTTGATCCTCGCTTTGATGGATTCTAAGATTGATGTTAGAACTGCATAAAACCAAGGTGACAGAAAAATCCTTTCCAAACCTAGCATCTGTTGGTCTGCATTGTAATGCTAGTAGCTGCTCCACCCTAGAAAAATATAGTGCTGAAGTTGTTCAAGTATTTTTGGAACAAGAAACAGAAGTGGCTCACGAAAAAGGAAAGAGGTTGAGAAAAGGGTAGATAAGAAATATCTACCCTTTCTTTTAGATAAGAAATAGTTTGCTTTGAAAACAGCATACAAAATAATGAATGTAAACCACAATCCAATTAACCTGAGAGTGCTTTTAAATTACGGTTAATTCTTACAATAAGCAAGGCTGGCCCAAGACATTTTGGGTCATGAAGTGGAAAAGCCAAAATACTTATAATCCCAGCAATAAAGTGTGAATAACTGATAATGTTAATTAATAACTGATAACAGTGTCTGAAATCTGCTGCTTGAAACAGCTGACTCATTCAGTCTCTTATAGGGCCAGTCCTAGAAGGGACCTAGTTTCTTTCAGCTCAAATGCTCCAGAAATAGATACATAGAACTCTGTGCTATTTGTCACTCTTCAGTTATACTCAGTTAACACCCCCCCCCCCAACCTTGCTTTTGAAATTACCATTGGCCAGGCTATGTAAGTATTTATAGGTACTGTAAATTGTTTATAGGTATGGAGCACCAGCTGAAGCCTAAAATGTGTTAACGTGAAAAGTACCTATAATGGCATTATAAAACTGCTATATTCTATAGCACATCTCAATTGTTAGGTCACTATGATGACTGTCTCTCCCCTCTACTGGTTGGGAGTGGTCTTCCAGAGCTAAAGTTGGGAAAGAAGGTAAATCATCCCTACAGCAAGTTCAAAAGAATAACTACAGTAGAGACGCTGTGGCAAATGAATTTGCAGGCTGCAGATCGTGAAGTATTCTAACCATTCTTGCTTAGGTCTCTCAGTTCTGAAGCAATAAGGCTGCCTGCTAATCTTACGAGGAGACTCGTCAACTTGACAGTCTATTAGCGTTCAAGAAAGCTATCAAGACTGATCCAGGGGAATTTTAGGATGTTTTTAGGATATTTTAACAATGTATATTATGTTCTTAATTCAGTTTTATGTATGTTATATTTACTGTTCCCTGCCTTGATCAAAATGGAGAGGCGTGTAAGAAATGTTGTTGTTGTTGTTGTTATTTATTCAAAAGGTAGAACTTGTAGTTCTCACAGGAAATCTCTTGGAGGGAAAACAGGTAAGGCTTAACAGTAGTACACAAGAGCTATAAAAATGCATTTTACGTTCTTGTTTACATGATCCGAGGGGTGTTGCTCACAATACTGAGTACAGCTTATCACCATGTAATTTGATTGTATTTATAGCCTGCTTCGTCTCAAGAGCTCAGGATTGGTTGCAGTATATGAACTATTTTAAAAGCATATACATGCCTTTGCTGAAACTTTCAAGGCTACTTCAGCACTGTAGACATCCAAGTCCTGTTCATTAGGGCTTTTGGCTGAACCTTTTGATGAAAGCATATGAACAATTTCCTTTGGAAATGCATATTATTCATTCTTCTATTTAAGGTGTATAACTTGAATTCTTAGGAACTGATGTGATGAAAAACTGACATAGATTGTTAATTAAGCTGCATTTTCCCATGCATTTGCTTTAAAGTAAATTGCATGAAGAACATAAATGTTCTGTTTGAACAGAGCTACAGCCTCCTTTTCCTAACAATGACTATCTAGGTAAGATCAGTTTTTTCCAAAGCAAATTTGTGGAGGTCTGTAGACTGTCCACTCTTCAAATCTCTTGAATTTATATGGTTTATATGGACACATAACTCCTTTCAGGTAGGGATTACTCCATTTTCTTGAAAGCTGTGATGCAGATGCTCTTGTAGAGCTTTCTTTGATCCTGAAGATGATAAGATATAGAAACTATGACTTACATGGAACACCATGTGCATATCAGGACTGTGGGTTTGCAAGTGATTAGCATTCTGAATTAGACTACAGACCATGCTTCAATCTCTGCTGGTTCAGAAGCACTAGTGCGTTCAGGATACAGAATACCAGCCCCAGCGGAAGAGTACACCCCACACTCTCTTACCACTTGAATGTCACGCCGCCCCCTACCCTTTATCACACTGTGCCTTTCCCCTTGTGCCCCCTTGCCCTTACAGCTGCCACATTACACCCCGTCCCCTTCACTTTACCACAGGGCTGGTCCACATGCGGCCCTTGCCACCCCCACAATTCAGGGGTTCCCCATTATTTTTTGAAAACAAAATGGCATTTGGAACTATTATGGCATACTGAAAGGGTCAAATTAGCTTATTTTCATGCATTTATTTACCCTTTCGGTCCTCCGTAGCAGATACAGACATTGACACTTGCGGGGAAGGGGGAGTGTCTCCTGGACCAACTGACATTGCCCCTGCTTTACTGTGTCTCAACCCCCAGCCTCTTTTCTTTACCATGCCATGGTTCCCCCCAACACCTTTCCCACATTTCACCCCCTACCTCACTTCCTCTTAACATTGCATTGGCTCTATGGAGAGCTGCACAGCTGGAGGAAACAGCTGGTGCGGCTCCAACGTGACTCTTCAGAGAGCCCGCCTGACTGCCCTCTGGCTTGCGCTCAGAGAGGAACGGAGGCCAGAAAGCCTTGCCAGCTGCTTTCTCACTGCAGCCTTTGCCATTGTGGGAGAGTGGGACCGGCAGAGCCTTCCAGAGAACCCACTAGCATCACTGAGCAGGTGGCTGCTCTGGAGAGCCCTGCTAGACCCATCCTTCTCCTGGCTGGAGGTTGCGGCTCCCCTGGGAGAGACCAAAAAGGACACCCTTTGCTGCTCCTCCACCTGAGGCAGAGGCTTCATTCCCTTCTCATGGGAGGGCGAGGGCCAACCCTGCAGAATACCTATCTCCACATACTGTTTGCTACTTCAAAAAGTCTAGTATGAGGCCTAGAAATTCCTCCAGTGGTTTTAACATCAAAACCCCTTGCAGATTGGTACTCCTTCTAAAGGTATCTTTTCTACACTCAGATCAATATTACAGCCACTGAGGATGAGGAGGACTATTATGTCAATGCAGAAAGGTGCAAAGGCGCAAGATTGATGGTTCCACTTACATCTTTCAGAAGATTAGCAGCTGCAATGAAAAAGTTGTGGTTGCTATCCAAGTAGGATGTGGATCTGGGCAGCTGTGCCAAAGCCGATAGCTTTCCGTGTCCCACTTCTTTTTCATTCTGCAATACTGCTGAAATAAGCAGAGAAACCTCCTGTATGTAACACTTTCTCCTACGGCAGATAAAAGATATTAAGCAGTTCTGAACCTGACCTGTTCTGGAAGACAGCTTGAATAATAGTATATGAACCAGAATAAAGGTTCCTATTTCTTCTACTGACTTTGAATAGGGAAGGTTCATCTTGGTCTGGACTGGTAGGATTTTCAAAAAGAGTTTTAAGGCAGACAGCTAAATTTTAATAAAAGTCAGTAGTGTTCTACGGACCAAACTCTAAGACCCTTTCCCGTCTTATTTGTTTATCCAAATCAGTCTGTCTTGGAAAAGAAAAAACAAACATCCATGTATTTCCCCCCCCTGAGATGAATGACTTTCAAATGGTTTCAAGCAAGATAGGTTTGAAATGTATCCACAGACTTTGTCAACGTTCCAGAAAGGAAAGAAATAGGTTGCTCTTTCATACTGTTTCTATGAAACAGATGTGGTGATTGAGTGATTCACTTTATTACACACTCTTTCAATATGCGTTATTCCCAAAAGTTAGAAGTCAGTGAGACTCCAGCATTATGGGCTGGCCACTAATGAACACTACTATGGCCAGGACAACCAAGGCTAGGCAAGTAACACAAGGAGTGTCATCACACAAAGGAAAATCACGTTTGCTTACCGTTGCTTCTCCGCCTGTGCATTTATCCCTCATTATTTGTTCTTTTGAAAGAGGAAGTAAACAACTTGCAAGTGGCCCATTTTGATCCTGCTGCTTCTCCTGCACACAGCAGGAGATAGCGGCAACTTCTGGCTTTAAAAATAAGTCAGACTTACTGGGGTGTTTTTTGTCGCGTGAAGAAGGCTAGAAGGGGCGGCGCGTGAGAGGCAGATGACATTGCGAGAGGGACCTGTGAAAATCCGTGAGTGCCCAGTAACGAGCGTGCAATAAAACGCTCATCTGATACAGCTGTCTGTTGGGAAGGCAGATGGTATAGAGCTTCTGTATTTTTATCATGTTGGTTTTAATGCTGTTTCTACGTCTTTGTATAATATTGAACTTTTAAATTGGATGATACCCAGAGAACTTGTTTTGCAGGCATCTTAAACAATTAATAAAATAAATAATAAAGTAAGAAAAAGTAGTGGAATTATCTACAATTGCTGTAAAAGATTTCATTATACCAACATGAGTACTTCACCTGAAAAGGAATTCCATAATTCTCAGGACTCTAGAACGCAATTTCTTTGCCAAACTTTCATTTATCTGTGAGTGAACAGGAAAGATGGAGTGTATGCGTGTGTGTTGATATTTTACTTAAAAATGCCAACAGATTATTTTCCATTTCAATACTAACAACTGTGAACCTTGTGTTCTGCCTCTATAAATAGTACTGTTGGCCATATCAATTAAAAACACACACCGAAGAAGGGACATTTGATCATTTAAGCATCCAGCATTAGGAATGCTTTCATGTCCTATGAAATCAGCATTGCGTTTGGATTTCAGCCCAAACACACACAGAATAATTCTTAGGTACACAGAAGGGGTGATGGTTGGGAAAGTATACTCATTTTGAAATGCTTTTGGTGGAAAATGAGACCCTTTTGTCCACAATGACTTCTTGTAATACTTCCTCTAACAAGAATCATATTGGTATTATAGAAAACTACTACGGCCCAACCAGGAAACTTTGGTTTGCTGATCTGCTTTTGCTGACCTTTGCAGTCTCCAAACTTAACTTTTTTTTAGGTGTGATGTCACTGTGAACTTTAACATCTGGAGAAAGCCTATGTGATGTGCTAGTCACTAGTTGCACCAACCCGCAACAGACTCATTTATCAGGCTGTTTAAAGCCTGACAAATTGCCAGCTGACAGCTGTTTCATAGAAAACCAGCAGATGGCATTATCTATAGAGAAAAACAAGGATCCATGCAAAAGAAATCATTGTTAATTATTTATTTATTTATTACATTTTTATACCGCCCAATAGCCAAAGCTCTCTGGGCAGTTCACAAGCTCTCTGGGCAGTTCATTGTTAACAAATGTATGCTATTTTTAAAAAGTCCCCATGAAGAGCAGTCTGAGACAGGCTTCCCTAAAAAGGCACCCGCCAGATGTTTGGTCAACGATCAGGAATACTGGAAGTTGTAGACCAAAACATCTGGAGGATCACAGCGCCGCCCCCCCCCCCCACACCTGATTTGGACTTGACTGGATGTTTTCATAGCTCACAGATCCATCACACCCATGCTAAACCATTTGTCCATGTTACAGGTGGAGTTATTGGGGAAGTAAAAAGAACACAGGAGAGCTTACTAAAAGTGTTTCCTTCCTCCCAGGTAAATATACTGCAGGTCTTGGGTTTCCTCCTCACCCAGTTCAAAGAATTGAGAGTGGTGGCAGGTACTCATGAGTAAATCAGGGAGGCAGTGACCTTCCTAGTGTAAGGGATAGTTAAGGCACAGCCATGGCATCTTGTACATTTTAGCTAAGATTTAATTAGAAGTAGTCTGGGCCTATTCGACCTCTGGAATGTTACAATCTGTGTGAGTTGATCTCTGTCAGTGTCCTCGGAGCAGGGATGGAGGAGTGGATCTATTCCCCGGAAGCCACCTGCTTGCCTCGGTCTTGGAACAGAAGCTGTCTGTAAGAAATTGATAGAGAAAGGGTGGGGGTTTGCAGAAGGGTTGCCCAGATTGAAGCATCTTGGTGGGCTAAGCAGTACTGCCCTGTTTGGACAGGGGCGTTGCTGAAAGGCCGAAACCCCTATTTGTCAAGTGGTCTGGAAGAGGCCTACGCCTCCCTTTTCAAACTGGTGCAAAGGTGAGCCTTTGCTAGAAACATCTGCTCTACATTCCCGGAAAACCTCCCTGTTTGGATACATCATCGTCTGAGGGCTTCTTTAAATGAGCGATTTAAAGCATGCTTGTGACTGGTTACTCATGGATGTTCATGGGTCATTTTGACACCACCATCTCCCGCTCCTTTCCCCAATTTTAGAGTCACGAAACAAACAGAGAACCTGACTCTTTTAAGGTATGTCAGGTTTGTCAGGATTTTCTGCCGTGTGCCAACAAGCTTCGGCTATTGGGCGGTATAAAAATGTAATAATAAATAAATAAATAAATAAATAAAGGTTGTGCTATAAAATGCCCACTAGAGGGTGCTGTCCCATTAAAATGTACAGGTGATATGGTTGCTGCTCTCTTCTCTGTAATTCTGCTCATTTCAAATGTGTAAGAGAACCAGGAAGCAGAGCAACGGTAAGGAAAGGCGATTTCCCCTGTCTGAAAGTCCTCTGAGACTCCAGGGGCACTCTGCACATGTTCCTTCCTCACTAAGAACTTGCCATGAAAAGTACTGTGAGGCTTTTCATAGACCTGAACTCTTGTTTGCTATGGATTGTGTGTTTTTGTTTGTCGTCAGCTCTGTGCACTGGCAGACTGGACTTGATCAGTGATTGTTGGACCCCTTAGACTCAAGCGGCGAGGAGTTGGCCATGCGAAAGCAGTGGCACAGAACTCGCGTCTGAGGGTTCACCCTTCCCCATGATCTTGTTTAAACCTTGACCATGTTGCCTTTGCATTACCAACATATGAGCTGAAGTTGGACTAGCTCTCTGGGTAGTTTGTTAAGCCTTTCAAGAATTTGCTGCTTTGATTGCCTGAGGGATCATGTCGGGAATCATCCCCCACTCTTGTCCGGGTTTAGAACTGTGTATGGATTGACCTTCCCTTGCGTTCAGAAGTGTGGAGATGGCAATGATGAAACCACATTGATGGGGATCTCGTCACAGTAGTGATTAGCTTTTGACTGTTCTGGAGTTTCTTGGAGCCTATAGCTACTAACCATCAGCTATATGATTTCTGAAGTGTGCAACCATTATGCTTTGCCATGGGGTTTCTTATAATAAATAAATCTCGCTGATTTGGGTGTCCTGTGTCAGTTTGCCAGAATGTGTGCTTGCCTGAGGGACCGGAAAACCTGAACACCTAGTGTGCTTTTGGACGGTGGGGTCCTAGCACTAGCAATCAGAGTGCATTGTGAAGATATTTGTGTTTCCTTGCTTAAGGGGTTGTCCACCATAAGGAAAAAGATGGAAGAAGCAGTGAGAAAACACACTAAGGCTCTGAGTCGTTTGGACCCTTCTCTCTGCCCTGCCATAACATTCTCTGAAAGCAGCAGTGTCATGGTGCAATAAGAGCCTTTTCTGGAAGTGCCCTCAGTCCCACTTTACGATTGTGCGTCAAATAGCATTCAGTATAAGTTAAACCATTCATGATCAGTGTAATGTAAGAAGAGTGTGTAAAGATAGGCTAATTTCCTTTCTCATCCAGATTTCTCAGATCTCCTTCTGAAGTACTTGTTGACTACTAAATCATGAGGGATAAGTTGCTATGCCAGCCAGCAGAAAGAAACTTTGCTTAGAGATTACACATCCTAGGTCCCATTCACACAAGCAGGTTCATCACTTGATGATAAAACCATCAAGTAATGACTTGAATGCGTGACTGAACCATCTCAGATCTAATTCCACAGAGATGAATGGACTGTTATCTCACACACAATAACTTTCAATTGATTTAGTTTACATATTCAGTCAACAAGTGTACCGATGTACTACATGTATGTGTGACGTAGACACATATATGGCTGGTCTCTAGAATGTACCATCTGAATGGTACTTTATAAATAATAACAAACCAACAACATTTTGAGGAATGATTAAGGGGCCCAAATTATATTAACCCTTGGGCTTCAAGTTATCCAAATGCACCAGAGAGTTAGAACCTTACATGGAACTGTCTTTTTTGTACCCAACTGTTACAATTAATGCTGAAAGAAACATTAATGCCAAGCTGGTGATTTTCCCCAAATGTCATTACGTGCCAATGATAAGATTGCACTTCATTGGTTTCAGTTTCCACTTTGGGGAGGGAGGCCCAGAATTCAGATTTGCCAGAGGTGCTTTCTTTCTTATGAATAAAAATTCATAGCTCAATTTGAATGTCAGAGGGACACCTCAGGATGCAATTGCTTTGTCAGTAATATTTGCAATCCAAGTTTTTTATGTTTAATTTATAAAACGTTTTCAATGCCTTTTCATATAAAATCTGCTTAATTTTATTTTTCTATTTATTTTAAATTATTTTTAGACTGCCTTTAATAGTAGAACCTGCTCATTTTGATTGTTAAATTCAGCTCTACTCTCTTCTTCCAGTTACTCATGCTAGGGTTCTGTGCACCAGCTGAAAAATAAACCCTAATCACAGTGGGCCTGTTCCGACAACACTCTAAGATGGGTTAAGCTGCTATAACCCTTTTGCAGCAAGTGGTTAGTGAGTGTGTTTAAATTGTGGTTATGTAGCCAGCATGGTTAGGAATGGTTCACATGACATGCTAAGTCATGGTTCTCATACAAGCTAAGCCATAATGTCTAGCTCAAAATGCTTAAACACCGTGGCTTGGCATGCAGTCTCAACAGGTCAGTGATTATGGATTTGCATTAGCTCCTGCCTAACGAAACTGCAATCCCATCAGTTAAACTTAAGTGTTTTCTAACTGAACATTTCAAAATGAGATTTGTTCTAACAAATATCCCTGGGGATCGATTGCACCACTGCCTGGCAAGTCTTTGTAAACTGAAAGACATAGCTCTTTAATGGGTAGGTTACCTAAGTGTAACACTGCTTATGCTTAGATGAATTACAGCTGTCAGAACATACATGTGGGATTCACTCTCTTGCTGATATCTTCCTACGTGTTTCTTTTCTATTTTGTGGATTATCCCTTTGCAGTTCCAGTTGATTTGCTCTTACTTCACCTTCAAAAGCAAACTTCCCTGTTTTTGTAATTCCTAAAGAGACACAGTGCCAACTTTCCTTGTTGATGTTCACGGAGGTTAGTTTTTTGCTTTGGTAATGTCGTAATGCGGGTCTGAGGAAAGAGATAGGCAGTGGCCAAGATCCACTTTATGCATGACCAGAAACTTCAGACATGCTTAGTGCAATACTTATAAAATAAAATAAAAACACAGCATGCACCCACATCATATTCATATATATATATATATTATGAAATAATAAATAGAAATAAAAATACAAACAGTCATAATTATCCCAGCCTCCTCCCCTTGTAGGAAATCAATGATAGTATTATACTATTACAATATCGATCTATTATAATATACGCATATATAAATATACAAGCACATATGTATCATTCTTCATCTCTTAAACATTTTCTTCTTTTTTGTTGTAAGTCAGAAAAATCAAAAAGAAGATAAGTTAACCCAATGCAAAAGATGTATCTTTCATTATGTCAACCAAGAGGATTTGAATTCTTTTGGAATTTTATTCTCCCATTCCAGTGAGGTTGTGTATACTATGAAACAATATCAGTCTTTATTAAATGTATCTTGGAATCTTGTTCCTCTTACTAATCTCAATTTATTTGTCAGTTTCTCCATTAAGGCTACATGCCAAACCTTACTATACCAATTTGTTAGCGTAGTGCCAACCAAATCTTTCCAATATCTGACTATAACCAATCTGGCAGCAACTAATTTCTACTTTAGGCCCGTTCCTATGCATTTATTAATAATTTGCCCTGTTTTTAAAAGAGGAAAATAGAATTGTATTTATGTAACATTTGCTTATTCCCAACTGCTACATGCCTGCCAAAACCCAATTACAGATGTGCAACTGCTGGCTTTCACTCATTATGCTTATGGCAATCCATTTATTTATTCACATACCCTTAATGCCTTTGGCTGCCACATAATCTCAAAGATTGGACTAGATCTTTAGCAGCTACCACATTTTGTTTCTTTTTTTCAATGTAGGGTGTTTTTTTAAATATATGAGGCTACTTTAACTTGATACATCTAGGCAATGTGGTATAGGGGTCGGGATGTCAGACTGGGATTGGCGAGACCCAGGTTCAAATCCTCACTCAGGCATGGAGCTCACTGAATGACCTTGGGCCCGTCACTCTTCTCAGCCTAACAACCTCTCAAGGCTGTTGCGAAAATACAGTGGGTGGTAGGAGAAGAATGTGCACAGTGCTCTGATCTCCTCAGAGGAAAGTAGGATTTTAAAAAGTGCCCTACCATTAGGCCCTCTCCTATTCTTTGTGCTGTATTAATGCACCCACTCCATCACCCATAGTACAATACACTTTCCTCGCAGAATAGATAAAGATGTCGAATTTGGCCAGTTTCTAATCTTCTCTTTTGAGGGCAATCACATTGATTGCACTGACTTCCAGTTTGTTTCTGGGTCCCAATTCACGGCAGCAAGTTTACTCTTGCTGCCTATATCCACTTCCATCCAAAAGGTTGTGATAATCTTTTGAGGCTTTGTTGTAGGTCCCACCACCCAAGGAAGTCTGGTTGGTGGGAACACTGGACAGGGCCTTTTCTGTGGCAGCACCAAGGTAATGGAATTCCCTCCCACTCCATTTCCCCTCTACCTGGTTTTCTATCTCCACACTTACCCCCTCCCCCATGCAAACAGCCAGAATTCTGTGCATATAAAGCATGCTATCCTCACTCTGGCATGTTCTGTGCGGGTTCTCTACCAACTTCGCTCCCCCACCCCCTAAATGTTTGTTGTACTTATATGAACCTTGGGGTCTCCCTCTTGTGTGTGGATGGTGTAGACCAGGCTACATAAGTATATCAGCAGTCTCCTAGGAAATAGAGGGAACAAGGGGACCTGCAACAAAATGTTCCATTGTGGAGTGTTCCTGTACACTGTTTCAGTCAATCACCCATGCCCTCCTCCACAATACTCTATTCCATTGCCACTCCTATCCTGTTTTCCATCCCTTCTAACAGCTGGGACTCCATTACCACTGAGCATGCTTTGTTTTGGGAGACCCGTCCCTCCACTTTAAGGTTTTCCCTCCAAAGTTTTTCTGTAATTTTGTGAATACATGCACACACTGAAATTAAATGAGACAGCAGTAAAATGTATAAAAGCAACTTAAAATCAATGCAAAAAGGCTTTGTGAAATAAAACCATCTTCACCCCATTGATAAAGATTGGAAGAAAGGGGCCTGGCAGAATTTGTAGAAGTAAGGTGACCATATGAAAAGAAGGACAGGGCTCCTATATCTTTAACAGTTGCATAGAAAAGGGAATTTCAGCAGGTGTCATTTGTATATATGGAGAACCTGGTGAAATTCCCTCTTCATCACCACAGTTACAGCTGCAGGAGCTATACTAGTGACCAGATTTAAAAGAGGGCAGGGCAACTGCAGCTTTAACTGTGGTGATGAAGAGGGGATTTCCCCAGGTTCTCCATATATACAAATGACACCTGCTGAAATTCCCTTTTCTATGCAACTGTTAAAGATACAGGAGCCCTGTCCTCCTTTTCAAATGGTCACCCTAGCAGAAGGAAATTCCACATTTGTGAACCCACCGCTAAGAATGCCTGTCCCTCATACCCACCACTCTAATCTATTCAGAAATTAGCCTCATTAAATTCAATGGGGCTTAATCTTAGGTAATGGGATTGGAGCTCTAAAAGTGATTTTGAGAAGCAAGCAAGGCAAAGCCAGACAGGTGTTCTGGAGGCAAGCTACAGCAAAGAGCAAGGTTGTCCCATACACTGTATTTTCTTGGATTGAAATCATGTGGGTTATATTTGCAGATTTACAGGTTGCTTATTTTTGTGTTGTGCTTCTTTAACTAGACACGGTTGGGAACTGTTAAAGCTATTTCTATGGGAAATGATCTACAGGCCAACCACATTTCAGAGTATTAATTAAATTTAAAAAGGTTCACCACCACAGAACTCTACAGCACAGACTATTCACTTGTTCTAATGACAACAATTTCCTCACCCTATTTGTACATCTTTTATCAAAAGCCACAATCAAGATTGGTGTCTTGTTGTTGATTTTTCTGTTTCAATGCACTTTTAGTTAGAAGAAAGTCCAATTGAGGTTGTTTGCTTCAATAGTTCAACTGAGTTCACTGGCAGTTTTGCCCTAATAGGTGTGTTTATGATTGCAAACTTGGAGATTTTTTCCTTTCCAGAAAAATCAAGCAACCTAATCTACATGATTTAACAAGTTAAATGAGAAAATATTGAAAGGTAGGGGAACAAAGCAATACCAAATAGACAGGCTGTCTAATCTATAAAGTTGACAGGCATGTGCTAAAATCATAGCATAGATAGGATACCTGGAAGTATACTTAATCCTGCTAATTGTAATGTGAATAGCTATGTCAAGTTTAAACTTGAGATAGCATTGTTAGGATTTTTTTTAAAGTTGCCCAATATACTGTTTTTCCTCCTATGACTATACAAAATAAGTCTTAATCCTGCAGAAAATTGACTGTAGATTGGACTGGGTCAGCATGGATAGACTGTTTATCTGTCTAATCTAATAAAATATAAGTATTTTTTAATGTTTAGAAATTCTAATTAGCCCAATCCTAGGCATGTCTACTTGGGTGCAAGTCTCAGTGGAGCTTACTTCCAGGTGTGTGTACTAAGGATTGCAACCTCAGGCTGGAGTAGTTTCCATTGAATTTTAATAGTCTACTTCTGAGTAGATGTGCATAGGATTGCACTTACTATTTCTAAAGATAGCTTAATTAATATTCATAATACGTATAATATCAAGCATGTGAAACCTACACTTACAATCAGTTAAAACAGATCTCTATTGAGTTAAAGGTTCATCGTCATCATTTTATTATACGGTCACAGACCCAGGCAGGATCTACACTACTGCTTATAATGGTTTATAATGGTTTTGACAACTGTTCCGGCCCAGGACACATTACATATACCATTTTAAAAGTGTTGTATCCTGCTTGGTGTAGATCTGGCACAATAGCATTCATCATTAAAACCATAAAAACTCAATCATTAATTCATTATACAACAGGCTAAAAAGTTATTAAAACATGCACATATTTAAAATATATAAACATAGTTAAAACACATGGTACAAAAGATTAAAAACAACATAGAATAGAAGTTGCAATTAGGATGAGAAAACCATCTTACTAGCTCTTTGTACGGAGAAGAGGAACTTAGCCACTGACTCTGTTGTTGATTTGTTCGTACCTGTCAGGAAGTATTCCAAATACTGTTCAGTTGACCTTCCAGGGCATTTTCTCATAGAAGGGCGAAGAAGTCTATTTCACTCCTCCCTGTAGAGGCTGCATTAAAAAAAAATGCTCTAACGGTTCACCTGCTTCGTTACCACAGGCACACGAGTGATCTTCATACGGAATGCCCTGATAGCACACTTCCAATATTGCAGAAAGGAGGCAGTTAAATCTAGCCTTAGAAAAAACATGACCGTACTTGGGGATGATCAAATAATCCAAATATCTGGCATATCTAGGAAATTCAAAGATTAGACCCAAGTGTATTGGAGAACAGGATCTACGTGCTTTTGACATGGCATATTGAAAATGAATGTCCTTAATCCATTGTTCTACAATAGATTTTGCCACAGGATAATCTCGTGTATGGAGAAACTCCATAGATAGACTTAATAAACACAGTTTGACAATAAAACCTTTGGACCATGAACAGGTAAAAACATTCCTTTGCAAAAAATAGAGATAGCTTTGGGACGGATCAGTGTATACAACCTTTAGCCAGATGTAATTTCAGTGGCCCCTAAGATTTAAGTTTTCAATTCTTCACCCACAAGAGAATTTAAAAGGCCAGTGATCTTGATATTTACTGCTTCTGACCAGTGTACTCTCTTGTACCTAAGGATTATATCTGGGTCTCTCTACTGATAATTAGAAGCAATGTGTACAGAAACGGGTAATAAAAGGATGAAATTGAGAGGTAGGTGGTCACTTTCAATCCTATTTCCAACAGAAGATCGTGTTGGATAAACAATAAGAAATCAGCACATAATCAACAACACTACTTCTGCGTCTGGAGTGAAGAATACACTGTGCAAAAGTGTATTCTGCACAGTAATCAAAGGAATGATTTCTGTTCAAAATTATGAGGGCAAGATGACCCACCATTTGTGTCAGGCATATACCACCATAATTAACTTTGGGATCTTTTGAACTTCTATTATAATTAAAAACATAATTCTCAGTATCATGTGTCCCCCATAAACAAGATGAAAAAGTGCATTATTATTAGGGCCAATTCTAGGATTAAAATCCCCCATTAAAACGAGGTGAAGTCTTGGGAATTTTGATTCTAGGTCTATTATATAGCTCTCCAAGTTTTCCCAAGCCTTTTTTTAATATAGCTTCTACTTGGAAGTGGAGGAATATACAAATTTATAAGCAAAAAAGACTTAGTTCTAAACTCCAGTAGGCCAGCCACTGCAATTTTGCCACAGGACTTGAGCCATTTGGTTGTTGCTTGAAGGGAAGTAGAGATCAGCAATGCCAAGCCAGCCTTTGGCCTGCTCTTTCCTCTTTCAGGCTTGGCAAGAATATCATTTACTACGTATCCATTAAAAACAAAATTTTTAGTAAGCCAAGTTTCCTGTAGTGCAATCACATCATAAGATCTGAAATAGTCCAAAACATCAGGGTCTCTTTGCTTAGATGTCTAGCCAGCTATGTTCCATGTCAAGATTTTAAGCTGGTAATCATCCCTAACCAGTTTTTTATATTTATTCCTGGGTCTATTGCTAGCATATTGGTTGGGTGTTTCAGGTGGTTGTTCATTTTGATGAACAATCTGTCAGTCCAACTCTGTAATCTGATCCAATGTCTCTCTTTTATCCACAAAGATTATTATTATTATTATTGGTATTTCAAGAATTCCTTTTTAGCTGTTATATTTTGTTGTCTCGAAGGAGGTTCATATTGGCCCAATTCTTCCTGGCTGAGCTGTCTTCTTTGCAGCCATTCTGTGTTGGTCATTTAGTCCCTAGGAGGCACACTGGGATCATCTTCTTTGATCTGGAAATATTTTTCTCCTGGACTTTCCTGGATGTTTTTTTTTTTTAATGTAAATGAAGAACCAAATGAAAAATGTGTTTTTGAGATTAAGCATTATAAACATGGTACCATCAGTCATATTCTAGATTAATATTATGGGCTTGAAGATGGAGGTCAGGGATATGCATGGAAATTTAGGTGCAACACTATGCAAGTTTAGACAGAAAAAAAGACTATAACCCCAGCCTGCCTGGCTGCCAGGAGAGCTAGCTGAAGCATGCTGGGAGTTGTAGGCCTTTTTCCTGTCTAAACTTCCATAGAATTACACCCTAAAAAGCTCATCCACTTTGCTTACCTGGGTGAGCTGGTATATTCCCGGGTTTATGCTCTTTAACTATCTGATCTTTGTAATTGTCTCAGTACTCAAATTATTAATATTACCTCTTTTTAAATAACAATTGCTTTTTATTTTATGAAAATAAACTGGTCAGTAATTAATCAGCATTTGCTTTGTTCATATAATGAACAAAATTATCAAGAAATCAGAACTTTACCATGTAACATTTTCTTTAAAATTAGTAAAAATATTAATTGTGTGAGACACATATTATACAAAGTTTATCCTCCTAGAGACTGCATTAATTTAGTATTAGTTGTAAATTAACACACTTTAACATTTAGATTAACCAGGTAGTACACATCACTTTTTAAGGAATATTTTAAGCACCAATTTAAAAAAAGTAATGATTTAAATCAATGGTCTAAAATTCAATCTTTTTTCTACGTGAGTTAAATCATCTTAATTTCAAGTGCCCCATTTACTGTAATGACAACTTTCTTGACACTAGTATTTAATGGCTTGTTTTGAAAGAGTGGTTTGCACAAATAGAGTAATGTTAATTTTTTTTGTAGCAAGATAAAGGCCAGAATCCAGAAAACATATAAGACCACTGATTTCACCTCTGTGACCGTAAAACGACATATTTTATCGTGACATAACTTTTGTAGGCAAAACCATGCTCAGGGCCATGACCATAAGTCTTATGTCTTTAAAAGAGAGGAGGCACTTGAAACTCACAATGGCTCATTTACATGGCAGGAATCATGGTTTCCTGTTATGTCTGAACCAGGCCTCTGACCACAGACATATGTCCATGCCCATGCTCTCTGTTTCCTGAACCTAAAACCTTTGTTGGCCTCTACTCTGGTAGAATCGCCATATCCTAACCTACCTATCTACGTACCCTCCCAAAAATCTGGGCGGCATCCTTTGCATAATACACAAGCCAAGTGACTAAATTACAGGTGTCAAATTAATCTGCTCTGCATAATTCATTACCACAGCTTCATTCTTGCCTCTTAGGAAAGTAAGGACCCAATGGAGGGGCACAATGGAAAAATCTTATCTGATGTTCTTGCATCAAGAAGCTAGCAGCTTCTTATAAATGTATTCCCCTCTTTAAGGGTTTGACTAATCCATTTGCTGAAATTGGGTAGATCTCCCCACCTCCTGTTTTCCTCACAAATTCTTAAAGGAGAAAAGGGTTCAAATTCACACTTAGCAACAAAGCTCACTAGGTGGATTTGGGGGAAGTCACTATCTCTTAAATCAGGGGTGAGCAACTTGTAGCCCTCCAGATGTTTTGGCCTATGACTTCCATTGCCCCTCATCATTGGCTATAATGGGAATTCCAGGCCCAGATATTTGAAGGCTACAAAAGTTGCCTACCCCTGTCTCAGATTGGCCTACATGATAAGGTGTTGAGCTATTTGGAGGAAGGGAGCTAGATCAATGTGACAGAATTCATTTTGGGAATATTGGAATCACTGATGTTCCAAATCTAGTCCAGGTTGTGCCAAGTAATCAGAAGCGGAGTCATAGAGGCCTATACCTTCAGGAAATTCATGGATGGTTGCAAGGCTGGCCCAGCTGAACCCATGTTTCAGTTAGCACTATGAAAGAGAGACTAGATGATGGCAGGAAATAAATTGGTGCCTTAATGCCACAGTAAGACTTTTTAAAGCATTGGCTCTCTAGGGATGAAGGTGCTATTTGGGCTCCACTTCAGGCAGCAAAATGGCTTGGGGTAGCACTGGATGGCTGGTCAAAAACTGTATATTCAAAATGCTGAGAATTTCACTAGTGAGGGCTAATTTAAAAAGAGGTTAGGAATATAGTTTGCATTTAAAAAGTATCTATGAATGCTTTTATTTATGAAGCCACAGGACAGTTCATTATAATGCCATTTATACAGTGCTAAAGAAGACCAGGTGCTTTTTATAATGTCAAAAGATAGCTAGTGAGCATATCTGTATCAATACCAGGCATCCCGCTGCTTTGGAAACACAAATAAAACTAGGAGATGAAAAACAAAGATGAATAGGTGGAGAGGAAATGGGTGCTGAGCAGGAATGAAAATCTATCACCGCCTTCTGTTTTAATCTTCAGGCTGGAAAGAGATGAATTTCTGCAAGCTTGTTTTGATACACTCTGGTGTCGTTTGGGGGCCTGTTTCAATCTCCCAATGTGCCTTTGATGTTCCGTCTTCTGATTAACACAGAAGAGATTGGTTGCATAATAGTGTGTTAAAAGTAGAGTACATATTGCATTAATTTTCCGCTATATGAAGTAAGGCATGTTTAATTTAAAAGTAGTAGAGCATATACATAATTCAAGCATCATTCCCAACATCCCAGACTAATTATCACTGTCCACAGGGACATTGTGGGCAGAGAGAGGATACCCTCTTGAAAGAGGCCTCTCATTATAAGATCTATATTTAATTTGATGAGATGATGAAACCTGATCCAAAGTTTGCTTTGAGCTTACTGAACTGCCTTTCATTAAAGTTCTGTAGGTTTTCCTCCTTTTCAAAAGGATTTCTTTACACAGTAATAACTCATGTGATGACAATAAATGAATATTATGTCCAAATGGCATATCATGGGGTTAACAGGTTTCCTGTTCTGAGTGGCAGAAAGACAAGAAATGAAGACTTCTAGGTTCTACTGTTAAACTGCCACTATTATAAATGGGATTATCAGTCTATCACTGTGGTGCACAAAGGGCAGGACTTGAGGCAGAAGTCCAGAGGGCTCCACTCAGCATAATCAGCAGGACATCCCCCTAATGCAGGACACCTAGTTTACCACATTTCAGTGGAAGGTAGTGGCTCTGATGTCAGTAGGCAATGAATCTGGTCCAGGTTCCAGTCAGAACTCTAAAGGAGGTTTCTTGGATAGCTCCTTTAGAGTTCTGACTGAAACCCGGAGTTCATTCACCACTCCACTGACATCTGAGTCACCAGCTTTCACTGCCACATTTTGAAGTGGAGTAATATACATTACTATCCAATGAGCCCCCCAAAAAGGACTATTTGAAGGGAATAATACACATTACCATCTAAAGAGGGCTCCCTCATAACTACATTATCTAACTACATTATTGGTTTATTAAACATTGCATGTTTCTTTAGTACAAGAAATAATTGTGGAGCTATTGTGCTTTGCAAATAGGGCAAACGTGCTTGCTTTTTTTTTTTACTAATACGGGCATACACCTGCCATGCCACCCTGCCTTACAAGTCGACTGTAAAGTAGGGTGACCATATGAAAAGGAGGACAAGGCTCTTGTATCTTTAACAGTTATATAGGAAAGAGAATTTCAGCAGGGCAGGATCTACACTACTGCTTTAAAACGGTTTATAACAGTTTGACAACTGTTGAGGCCCAGGACACACTGCATATACAGGTTTCAAAACGTTTTCAAAGTGCTTTATCCTGCTTGGTGTAGATCTGGCCCAGGTGTCATTTGTATGCAGGCAGCACTTGCTGAAATCCCCTCTTCATCACAACAGTTAAAGCTACAGGAGCCTTGTCCTCTTTTGTATCTGTTCAATAGGGAAGGGTTCCTGCAGCTTTAACTGTGGTGATGAAGAGAGAATTTCACCAGGTGTCACCAAATGACACCTGCTGAAATCCCCCTTTCTACGCAACTGTTAAAGATACAGGAGCCCTGTCCTCCTTTTCATATGGTCACCCTACTGTAAAGCACCTCTGTTTGCATAGTGAGTGCATTTAAGACACCATGGAGGCTCTCAAACCAGGGCCTCCAGCACCTTACTTCCTCCCATTCCTCAGAAAGCCACGCAAAACAGGCCTTAGTGGAAACGCTGCCCCCTAGACTGCAGTTGCTGCCCGGAGGGTAAATGACCACCAGCTAGAATGCTGTCAGCTGACTCTCCAGGCCAATGGGGGCACACCAGGCCTTATAAAACAGTCAGTAGTCCATGCAAATCATCCCTATGAGTAGCAGCAGCAAACCCCTGTGCTTTGCCTGATCTAATATCTGACTCCAGCCTGTCTATGTCAATATCAATTTTCTCTGAGCTTTTTGATCTTGGCTGGCCTGAACCCAAACTGGACCCTAGCTGCAGTCTGTCTTGGAACTAGGCCAAAGCCTGATAATTCCTTTGTAGGACTAGTTTTAGATTCACATCAGATAATATGATGGAGAAGCATCCATGGCTGTAAGGCGGTTTAAAGAACTGGTAATCTGTCTGACATAATGAAAGGAGTGGACATTCCCAATGCTAGTCTGACCATATAAGTAGCCATCTTGGGCCTCAGAAATCAAGAGGTATGGGCATTAGAAAGGCAGAGTGAGGTAATTGCCTCAGGCAGCCAATGAAAGGACAGGCAATTGTTAGTTATATAATTTATTGTATTTTTCCTGCCAGGGAAGGGGAAAGGTGCTTGTGCGATTTTCTGCCTCAGGTGCCAAAATAACTTGGCTGGCCTTGAGTGCCATGCACCTTGACTAGGGGTGGGGGTGGGTTGGATTGCCATTTGCTACTACACCTCAGGCAGCAAAATGTTTTGGGCTAGCTATGGAAGTCCACCATACCAGAGGTAGTGTGCTAATCCGAATTCTTGCACAGTTTTTTATATTCATGATCCTTTGTATTGTTGCAGAGAGTGTGTGGGAGGCTTCTACTATTAATTCACCATACGTACACCGCCAAGTTCAAGGAAAGAAATCTTGGGCAGGCCTTGGAAATATTCTCTCTAACTTGATGTGAGATTGATGGGACAGGACAAGGATTTAACTCTGTCTGCATTGTTCATTGTGGGCTGGCAGGAAAAGGCAAGTGATATGATTCAAAGGCATGCTGCAAATGAAAATACTATGCCCCTATCCTGGCCAAACAAACCTCCATTCGCAATGGGATCTGAAGCAGGGACTCTGATGACCACTGCAGTAGGTGGGAAAGCTATATTTGGTAAAAACATTAGATGTGATAACGTCAGGTTTCCTGCTTGCCACAGTATGCTCTGGACATCCGATAAAAAGTGGGGTAGCGAGGGGAAGTAACTTGAAATTAATTTTACACTTCTTTGAAACTGGTTTTGGAATCCTTTGAATGAAGCTAAACTTTCTCATTCTGCCTTTACTGTCACTTAGCCTTCAGACACTGACGGGTGGGATGCATGGCTGAAGGCGAAACATGAAATCTTCTGCAATGGATGGATCCAGCTATGCATTGCTGATTATGTTTTACTGAATTATTAATTTATTTGAGTTCTTTGTTGGAATGGCTTCGGGGCATATTGCAATATTTCATTTCTCTCTCCCCGGCTCCTCAAATCTCTGTCTCCCTTAGAAGATATGCCATTCTAAAGAGATGTTAACTGGCAGGGCAGTTTAACTTGAGCAAACATTATTCCAGCCTCTTATTTTATGCTCTTCTTTCCACTCCCTGAGCAAAGGTAAGAATATACGAATTGCCATGCTGGATCAGACCAAGGGTCCATCTAGTCCAGCACTCAGTTCACACAGTGGCCAACCAGCTGTCGACCAGGGAACCTCAAGCAACAGAACCCTCCCCAGTAATGTTTAATAAAAATTTACCCTTGTCCTGATATAATGTTCTGTGTTACTCTTCTTTCCCCTCTTCCCCTTCAGTGGCAAGCTATGTAGGCTTGGGGATGGGTGGAGAATATGTCTACTGTTGTTGAAGGCCCAATCTCTTGTTCAAAGACTAATAGATCTAGATCTACAGCATTTAAGAACTGCTGCTAACAAATCTTGCTCTCCACTGCTCTACAATAATTTTAATAACTATGGACTCACTGTAGCTTCATATCTGTATGCTTTAACCATTCCCAGGTATAGGAGAGCATTTAACTTTGCTCGCTTTAATGTGTTGCCATCAGCATTACTGGAAGGATGATTTAGTAAAATCCCGGTTAATGAACGGATATGTCCCTGTGGTTCTGGAGCAATAGAATCTGTTGAACATGTCATTTTGCATTGTAACATGTATGAGGAATGCAGAAAAAAGTTAGTATTTCCTTTATTAACAGCCTTTTCTGGATATAGCCCCACAACGTTGGTATTAATCTGTTTAAGGGATGTGTCCTCCCATATTACTGAAAGGGTCTCTAAGTTTCTCATGACCTCAATGCAAATTAGAAAAATAATATTGCAATCCTTCTGAGAGAAGCAACTCACCAAGCTGTATTTCGTTTTTATGTCACTTTTTATCTATCCTTTGCATGTTTTGGTGTTGATTTTGCTGATCTGCGACAGTAATAAATAACAATTTGAAATTTGAGTAATTCTATTATATGTCACCACTGAAGGTGGGAGGAGCTAGTTGCCCATGTCCCATTTTTAAAATTTATTTATTTAAGTATTTTTATGCCGCCATTCAGCCAAAAAAGGCTCTCACGGCGGCTTACAAAAGTATTTCTTGACAGTCCCTGCCCACAGGCTTACAATCTAAAAGACATGACACAAAAAGAAAGGGGATTGGGAGGGAGGAGGAGGAGGGGGGAAAGGAAAGCAAATTCAGGCACTACAATCTTAGTTGCAAGGTTCAGCAGTTACAGTTGACAGCAGGAGGGAGGGGGCTCTGAGCTGGAGCTGGACCCAGGCACGGTGGAGAGGTGCCTGGCTGCTGCTTCCTCCCTCACTGGTGGCCTCTGCAGAGACAGTTGGTAGCAGGAGGGAGGGGGCTCTCAGCTGGAGCTGGACCCAGGCACGGTGGAGAGGTGCCTGGCTGCTGCTTCCTCCCTCACTGGTGGCCTCTGCAGAGACAGTTGGTAGCAGGAGGGAGGGGGCTCTGAGCTGGAGCTGGACCCAGGCATGGTGGAGAGGTGCCTGGCTGCTGCTTCCTCCCTCACTGGTGGCCTCTGCAGAGACAGTTGGTAGCAGGAGGGAGGGGGCTCTGAGCTGGAGCTGGACCCAGGCATGGTGGAGAGGTGCCTGGCTGCTGCTTCCTCCCTCACTGGTGGCCTCTGCAGAGACAGTTGGTAGCAGGAGGGAGGGGGCTCTCAGCTGGAGCTGGACCCAGGCACGGTGGAGAGGTGCCTGGCTTCTGCTTCCTCCCTCACTGGTGGCCTCTGCAGAGACAGTTGGTAGCAGGAGGGAGGGGGCTCTCAGCTGGAGCTGGACCCAGGCACGGTGGAGAGGTGCCTGGCTGCTGCTTCCTCCCTCACTGGTGGCCTCTGCAGTTTTGACTGAAGCTGTGTATCTAGTGCAGCATTCCCCAACGTGTCGCCCTCCCAGCATTCTTGAGCATTGGCCGTGCTGGCTGGGGCTGGTCGGAGCTGAAACCCCCAAAATCTGGAAGGTACCAGGTTGGGGAAGACTGATTTCGTGTAACATCTAGTTTGGCATTTTTGATTTTAGCAATGCATAAATTACACTTCTGGGCTCACCAGTGTATCATGGAAGCCATTTCATGACACAATGCAGCATAAGGGGCAAAAGGGGTTAGCCACGATAGCTTTGGAACCAACATGTGAATCCTTAATCCAAATAAAATACTGCAACTAGGCTCAGTTAGTAAATTATTAGCAAATACGGCCTTGCAGGACACACTGCTAACATACATTTATTTATTTATTTATTTATTTATTTATTTATTTATTTAAAACAGTGCATGGCCTTCACTAAAAATTCAAATTGGCTTGGGCAACAGTCATATCCATAGCAGTAAGATCACAACAAAAACACTAACATTTTATGGGCACAGACCAAATTAAGGCTGTGAGCCTGTGGTCCCCAGAAAGGTGTCTCAGGGGTCATTGGATTTTTCAAGTCACCCCCTCTGAGGGCTGTGAGAGAAGTCCACTGTTGGAGTGGACTTCGCAATCCTCTTTGTGAGGCTATAGAAAGCTCTACTGCTGGTGCTTCTCCAGTGTTCAAACTTTGCTATCAGAAAGGATGGAAAGGAAGCATTCCGTGAGTGTTCTGGGAAAGGTTGCGGGATCCATAGCCCTCCTGTGCCACTGATACACCCCTGGAAAAACTATGCCAGCTCTTGAGCAAGTGTTGTTCATTTCCCTCCCACATCAATGGGAAGGAAACAGTGAGAGAAAGAAAGAGGAAAACACCACTTATCCTTTCCTTCCACCCTCCTGGCACAAGCCAAGCAGGGCTTTGGATTTTTTTTGAACTGCAACACTGGAACTCACGCACACAGGCATGCACACATGTACATAGGATTGCTCTATAAGAAATCCAGGCTAGACTACTGTAATGTGCTGTACATGGAGCTGCCTTTGAAGACGGTTCAAAAACTTCAGCTTGTGTAGAATGCAGCCACCCAAGTGATGGCGGGGGTGAGGCAATTCGATCATTTAACGCCTATACTGTGCTGTGCCAGCTGCATTGGCTGTCAGTGTATTTCTGAGCCCAATTTAAAGTGCTGGTTTTGACTTTTAAAGACTTAAACGGTTTGGGACCAAATTACAAAGGACAGCCTTCACTCATATCATCCTGCCGGCACTTTAAGATCAGCAAGAGAGGCCCTTCTCATTTGCCCACCTGAGAAAACAATTAGGCGAGTGACCACATGTGTGAGGGCCTTTTCTGCAGCAGCCCCACACTTTGGGATAAGCTGCCATTGGAGGTCCACCATGCTCCATCATAGCAGTGCTACTTCCAGTAGCAGAAGCAGAAAGCCTAGGTACTCCAGCTGCTGGGGAACATGGGTGTGAGGGTGCTGCTGCACTCATGTCCTGCTTGTGGGTTCCTGGTCAACAGCTGGTTAGCCACTGTGTGAACAGAGTGCTGGACTAAATGAACTGTTGATCTGATCCAGCATGGTTCTTCTTAGGTTCTTATTGCAGGCTTTTAAGAAGGCCTTGAAAACATTATTTTACCTTGGAAATCTGATATGATAGCAATTTTTGCTGCTTTTGCTATTGTTGCTGTTTTCATTGTTGCTTTTCATTGCTGTTTTTATTGCTGTTTTATTGTGTTTATGTTTTTACTGCTTTTAATATCTTACTGGTTCTATGTGTTTTCTTGCTGCAAGCCGCCTTAGGAGAGCTTCTGTTCTGAAAGGCAGTGAAGAAATAGTTTAAATAAAATAAATAATAAAATATTTTTTTAATAGGGCAATCCTATCATGTGGCCACTTATGCATTGCCAAAAATATAGGAGATGTATCACCAGAAATGAGCACACAGGTTTGTATAATATTTGCATATGCTCATTTATGGTATAGACGCTAATTTGGAAGTAATTGCCATAATTTAAATAGAAATACAATACATCTCACCATAGGGGGGGAAGTCTGTGACCAGGTGAATTGAGTGCCTGGCTCCATTTGCTGTCCAAATACTGTTTATGGGCAACTTCAAAGTCCCTTCTCCCATCTGATGGTTAGGTGGTAACTGGACTTGGACTGGACAGCTGTTCAAACAGAGGGTGCCTCCAAATTGAGGATTATCCCCTGACAGGCCTTCGAATAAAGGACTGCTCTCTGTCAGGTGGGACACATGGCCACCCTAAATCCTATGCATGTTTACTTGGCAGTAAGTGACTATTTGCTCCCAGGAAAGTGTGCATAGGAGTGCAGCCTAAACCTGCAATGCTATACACACTTATTTGAAAATAAATCTGAATGAATTTAGTAAGGTTTACTTCCATGTTTAAGAACATTTTATTTATTATTGCATTTATATCCCGCCTTTTTTCCTCCAAGGAACCCAAGGTGGCGTACATAATCCTCCTCCTCTCCACTTTATCCTCACAACAACAACCCTGTGAGGTGGGTTGGGCTGAGAGTCTGTGAACCGCCCTGAGAGCTTCGGCTATTGGGCGGTATAAAAATGTAATAAATAAAAATAAATAAAGTCACCCAGTGGGTTTTCATGGCCACGTGTGAGTAGAACCCGCATCTCCTGACTCCCAGTCTGACACTCTAGCCACTACACCACACTGGCGTGGTGCATATCCTATTAATTATACATACTGCATATCCTATTAATTAAGTGGTTAAGAGCACGCACATGTGCACACACACACACACACACACAAATCCCTGATACTAAAATCACTGTTATTTCATTTTCATTGGGTCACGGCCCATTTAATATATTTTCTAGTTGTGTAAATATGATATCCCTTTACAGCGAAAAGCAATTATTCAATATGGGATTTGAACTGACATAAAATGGAGACAGCAACACAGAGTGAAAAAATAAGTGCCTAAATGAACCCCAGTTTGGGCCTACTCAAAAATTACATCACAAAAAGAGTAAGCCTCGTAGAGCAAAGCATTAAATTCTGAACGTTGTCCAGGGCTCAATGAACGTAATGCTGAAATAACTCTTGGAAATGAGAAGCCAAAAACACAGTTCCTGTTCAATTGTGAAGATGTTGTCATCTCCCCTGGGAACCCTTGTGGGGTTAAAATGCTAACACGTGGTTATTACAAGGCATGTGTGCTGTTTTCCTCTTCATTAGGAAGACAGGAAGGATAGTCTTGTGGAAAGCCTAGGGACTCTGCACAGCAAGCCATTCCTGACTCATTGAGTGAATATGTCTGTGTGGATAAATTGTTTAAATACTCTGGCTGTGGGTTCCCCCCCCCCCCATCTACAGAATGAAATGAAAGTATAGATATAATTTGCCTGAAGGAAGTCTTTAGTGTTAGCCATTAAAAGTTGAAAAGCAGTTGGAGAGCTAAAAAAAATGCAAAAGAAGGGCAGGAATGTAAAGCATTCTCTCTCAGCTTGCCTTTTTTTTTTTTTTTTTGGAATGGCAACTAGGTCCTATCTGCTGAACTTATTCCAACTGTACCTACTTTCCACAAGTCCCCAAGGCACCTGTGTCCATATCCCCCAGGTGGACATAGGAGATGCAGGAAATGAGAGGCTCAGCCTGGACTTTGCTGATCATACAAATCTATTTTTAGAGGTGATGTTTGCCCTGTCCTGGACGGGGTTGCACTCTCCCTAAAGGATCGGGTCCGTAGTTTGGGGGTGCTCTTGGATCCAGAACTGTCACTTCAGGCACAGGTGAACTCAGTAGCATAGAGCACCTTTTATCAGCTTAGGTTGATATACCAGCTGTGCCCTTATCTGGACAGAGATAGCCTAGCTACAGTTATCCATGCTCTGATAACCTCCTGTTTGGATTACTGCAATGTGTTATACATGGGGCTGCCTTTGAAAATGGCAGCCCCACGTATAAGGAGGAGGGCTTTCTCTGCTGTGGCACCCTGGTTGTGGAACGAATCTCCCCAGAGAGGTTCGCTTAGCACCTACATTGTTTTCTTTCTGTCGCCAGCTGAAGACCTTTTTATTTTCTCAGTATTTAAACACCCAATTTAACTTAAATTTAAACTTTGCTGTTTTAATCTCATATTTTAACCTATATTAATTTTTGCTGTGTGGTTTTATTCTGGTTGTGCTTTTTATATTGTATTTTGTATGAGTGTTTTAAATTTGTTGGTTGTTTTTATGCTCTTCGTTGGTTTTTAATTTTTGTGAACCGCCCAGAGAGCATCGGCTATTGAGCAGTATAAAAATGTAATAAATAAATAAATAAATATTTTTAACCAAATTGTGGTGGCTCCAGAGACCATAACAACAGCCTATCTACGGTTGGAGAGCATCGTTACTCATCCAAAAGACTTTTAAAAAAAATGTTCATAGACAACGTGGTGGAGACATCACAATTGGGTTAAAAGACTTGCATGCCGCTCTGGCCTTGTTGACTATTGCCCTTTTTTGAATTTGGAACTACAGCTGAGAAACCTGTGGGTAGCCCGTGTCCACACTATTTCCCTACTTTTTGCAGCCAACAGAGGGCTCATCTACACCAAGCAGATATTCCACTATGAAAGTGGTATGAAAGTGGTATATCAAAGACAGGAGCCACACTACTGCTTTATAGTGGTACTGAAGTGCACTGACAACCCATGACACATACCATTTACTGCTTTCATACCACTTTCATAGTGTTACATCCTGCTTGGTGTAGATGTGTCATGGGTTAGGGTTAGGGTGTTTGACCTGTGAGCAAATATTTGAGCTAATTTCCCCATTTTTAGAAATAGCTGTTCCCCTATTTTAGTAAGGGCATACTGCATAAATCTACTATGCGCACTCCACATCACTTGACATGCAAATTCGTGAAGCGTTCCATATTTTTCTTAAAGTTGTTTTTAGATGTATGTTTTTGTGTATGTTGTGTATTTGTAGAACACACTGGAATGGAAAGTGTTGTGTATTTGTAGAACACACTGGAATGGAAAGTGTTGGACTGGCCTCCTCATAAAAAAGTGAATGCATGAAAAATGAATTAATGAAGACAATTCCAGACAAAATGGCTAGTGTGGAAACAGTGGCTAAAGCCCAATTTTCTAATTTAAAAAAATGGAAAGAACTTAATTTGAGTAAGGGGCAGTTCATGCTGCATTGGGCTGAGCAGGAAACAATTAGAGGCAAAAATGACAAGGAAGAAGAAGTTTCTAATTAAAATTTCAGGGGACCTTTGCTGAATGGGATTTACTTATACATAAACATTATAGAAGAATGCTAGCCACGGAAATAGGCATATCTGGATAACAGAGAGTGAAGATTATGCACTATGTGGAACCATTGCTTTAATTCCACTCCTAGCTGATTATGGAAAAGAAGTGCCTCAGTACTCAACAGCCCTAGTGAAGAACCATAATTTCTTCTAAAAAGGCTGAAGAATGTTATCTGGTTATTGCTGTTAGTGTTTACAATGTAAGTGTTAAGTTGTATACTTAAAATATCCTGACTAGGTATCACAGTGAAAACATTAGCACTGTTTTTTCACATCATTGTGATAAAGTATCAGGGTTTCTCCACATAGTATCATTGTCCTATGCTAATTTTCACTTTGTTGAAGTGCCATTTTTATCTATGCAGAGAAGAGGTTGGTTGTGTTCAACCTGTTCTGGATGTGTTGCGCTGCTCTTAAAGGGATAGGTTCACAGTTTCAAGGTGTTCCTAGATTCAGCTTTTTCACTGGAAAAAACAACTGGCAGACTGTGGCATGCCATGTTTTCTGGGTTGTTTTTTTGTTTTTGTTTTTTTGGAAGGGTGGTGTATAAATACACAAAACAAACAAATAATTTCCCCCCCCCTGGAAAGTATATAATGACAACTTTACTTACTATTTAAGACTAATATATTTAAGAAGCAAAAGATAAAACAGAAATCCTTATCAGGGCCCTGTCTTAACTTGTATAGATTCTTTGCTTTGATGGAAAGAATTCCAGCAAGGCTCAGAAATGATTGTCAGCTTTGATTTCCCCCACAAGACAAAACTACATACAAACACTGCTTGCACAGTGAAAAAACTCTATGGATTCCTCACCATTCTTTCATTTATAAGTTAAAAACAAATATGATGTTGACAATCATGTTTGCAAGGGAGTTCTCTGCTCATGATCTGTTGGATTCTGAACATGGATATATACAATGAAGATACAATCATTCCATTATGGATGGCATTTAAGAAGGGCTGCAGAACTCTCTGGGACCTCTTTGCAGAAGTGAGTGGGGCCATTTTTTATTTATTTATTAGTTTAAAGCTCTTAGTGTCAGTAACTATGCATTAGGAAAGACATCTAATTTTTTTTAGAATGAGGGGAAAATGCACAAAAGCCAGGAAATCACCAAATGATTGATGTGTGGGGGAAAGGATGTGTGGCCATCTGTATGAAAAATTAAGATTTACATTTACTGAAGTCTAATTCAGCCTTCTCCAACCTGGAATCTCACAGTTGTGTTGGACTGCAATGTCCATCATTCCCAGCCGGCATTGGCAATATGTTGGGGAAGTTTAATTCTCATTTATCAAGATTAAAATTTCTCATATGAATCCAGATTTTTTGTTGGGATTGAAATATTTTGAGCAAATTGGCTGAGAAACAACAAGATTGAGGTTAATCATGAATGGCGCCTGAAAAAATTAGATTTAAATAGACATCTTAGTGATCAATTTCAGTGCAGATCTTTCACGGAATGGAGATAGAGTTGCCACCTTTTCCTGTCAGGGTTCCTGTATCTTTAACAGAGGCAGAAATTCAGCTGGGGAAGTATCATGCTTTACTATGAAGAAAGCTGCACCTGTTGAATTTCTGACTGCAGATGTTAAAGGCATAACTGTCTCAGGGGAAAATGTGGTAAACTTAAACGGAATTTTGCAGTTCATCCTAGGTCGGCATCATCGCCCAGAATATACCTAAAATTGCCAAAAGCGCTACGGAGTAATTAAATTTTATAACGGCGCTCCTGTGGCAGTGGAAACACAAAGTCCTTAAACTCGGAATTTTAAAATGCTGTTTGATTCCTATCTCAAATTGGAACCGCTAAATTAATCTTCAGAGGGACGATTTTGGGATTATCCCCAATTTATCTTTAGGCAACAAATATGATGATTTAGCGACAGTCCCTAAATGAGTTGAATCAGGGTTTTGACTGTGCGGCGGGTGTTTTCTGTGAATAAAGCCCCATTGTAAACCAAACGCTGAAATGATCACAGTGCCGAAGAGTTGGGGGGAAATGTCTGGAGGCGTGACGCGAGAGCAAAGGAATGGGGCAGAAAAAACGCAGGGTTTCGAGTACAACCAGGCATTTTGCTCCAAAGAAGTCGAGGCTGCTGAAACTTGTGCGGAGCGGGAGCCCTTTACTGCCACGGGATTACAAAGGCGTGCGAATTCGGAGATGGCTAGCAAAAAAAGGCATAAAGAAAGATTATAATTTGGGGGGGGGGGATAATCTCCCTGACCTCTTAAACCACGTTTCACTTTCCTTTTGCAACAAAAATCCTAACGTTTGTATTTAGGAGAACGCCCAACACCTCCTTTTCCCCTCCGACTCCAAGGGAAAAAAAACACTTTTTCTTTTCTTCCGCTAATCCTGGAATGTACCACCGAAAAGAAGAAAAAAAAAAAAGGAATAAAAAAGAACCAGCTTTCTTAGTTCCCGAGTGACTTCCTCCCGCTCCAATCAAGGAGCGCGAGTGGGCCGGCGTGCCAGACTTTCCTCCAATCTCTTCGGTCGCTCCCTTTTTGGGGGCGGGAGGAACCTGGAAGAAGGAGTGACGTGTGCTGTTCCCTCGTTCAGTCTTTGCTTGGAATCCTGACATGGTGTGAGAAGGGAGCGCGAGGGAGCGCCCAGGAGAGAGGAGGTCTAAGAAAGGGGGGCAAGAGCATGGTTTAGGGGAGCTGAGGAGAGGGCGAGGCCTGGCGTTATCCGGAGGCCGCACTTTTGGGAAGGCGCTGCTGGGTTGCTTTCGGCTGAGGTGAGTGGCTTTGCTCGTACTTTGGAGACAAGTCGAGAGGAGTGCAGTGTTACAACACATTCTTGCCTCTGGCTGTTTTTCTTCTGCATGCCAGTCTGGCTTCTGTTCCTGAGTGCCAAACCGGATTACTCTTTAAACGTGGTTGAAGAAGAAGAAAAATATTCCCTGATTCTGGGTTGGTTCATTCCCTCGTCCCTTCCCACAGGTTTAGTAGCAAGCCACAAAGTGTTTCCAGTTGGCTGGCTGATACAAGCCCATCAGCAGGAAGTGCAAAAAGGTAGATCCTTAGTGGGGGCTGATCTTTTGGGAAAGGGGGTGGGGTATTTTAGAAATCTAGGTTGAATAACTTTTACTAAACTAACAAGGAATCTGCAAGATTCTGCATAAGCTGAGGCTCAGAGATTTTTTTGGAAGAAAATGCGGTATAGGTAGTAAAAGGAAGACAATGGATTTGAGATTGCTTTTTAAAAAGTTGCAGAACGGTTTTGAGGAAGGTGTATGTTCAAGAGCAGATGCAGCTTGGAATGAGCGGCCAACTTTTGCCTTTATACTGGTGCTAAATGGGAAAGGTGATAGCAACTGGGGTGGGGATATAGCAGGATATTGTGAAAATCTTGTCATGCTTGGGAGGATATTTTTGGCTGCAAGTTTAATGTTTCCCAGTCTGGTCCTCTACATATCACTCGATGGAAAAAAGTTTATTGGCCCAGTCTAATAAAAACAGCTTGAAGTTTCATTTAACCTTCTAATTAAATAATTTGATTTAACAATCAAATTAAAAATCCACGTTCACACTGCAGTCCCAAGAATGGTGGAAATAAAATCCTCAAATGGTTTTCTTCTGGATCAGACTCATTGATTTTATGGTAGCGACAACAATGTGTGAGTAGCTTGGGGACTGCAGCTTTAATTGAATTTTATGAAGTTGAGATAAAGTTAGAAACGTCTTTTGGAGAGGATATCCAAAATATATTTATGGTAAACCTAGCTTCTCCAAGGCTGCAGTTGTTTGCACAATTACTAGGGAATAAGCTTCATGAATATAGTGAGAGCTCTAAGTAAAAATGCATAGGACCTGACTGCATGTGCTTAGCTTCTTGGGAATATTTCAGATGAACTTCACTGATAAGGTTGTTCTTTTGTGGCAGCTCCTTGCCTCCTCTTTGTGTTTTAATATTGTTATGTTTTCTGCTGCTTTTAAAGCCTGCCAAATTTCTGGTGTCTCTGCCCCAGTGAATGCGTAAGGGCTCCTGTGAACACAGAGTTCTTTTTCTTCCTGCCTGTGAAACTGGAAGCTGCCATATATTTCAGCTAGACATCTGGTGGCAGCTTATTCATGGGAGCAAAACAAACCCACCTTCTTTTGACCAGTAAAAATGCTGGGCGGCACCATCTGAGGAAGAGTTGGGAGGGAGTAAAATAAAGAGTGATTGAAGTGTCTCTTTGAAGTCATGCCTACCAGGGCGCCGGTTCAGTTTGGTATCTCTAACCTCTGTTTTGAGACATATGCAGTGTATGCTCTTGGGTGTGTGTGTGTGTGCAAATGATGGTTGAAATCCTATTACATTTGTATACTATTATACTCGTGGAAACACTTTTTTGAGAACCTATTTATTATTGGTGTCCTGAGCACCATACTGGGATCAGTAAAAATGTTTACCTTGAAAAAGTGAGGCGGGGTAAGGCATGGGCACCATAACCTTGAACAACCTTGGAAATAAGTTCACAGAAGTTACTGGGTTCATGCCCACCTATTTTAGCTGATGACTTTGCTAGCATAATTGCTATGTGGGAGTAAGCCCCCTTGAACACAGTGGGACCTACTTCCGAATGAACGTGCATAGAATTGTGGCATAAAACAACATTTCTCAAACTTTGGGACTTCAGGGCTGGGGTGGGCAACTTGTGGTCCTTCAGATGTGGCCTACAATTCCCATCATTCCTCAGCATTGGCTATGCTGGCTAGGGCTGATGTGAGTTCTAGACCAAAACATCTAGAGCAGTGGTTCCCAATTGGTGGTCTGCAGACCCCCACCCAGGGGGTCCGTAGCACCATTCACATATTAGCTCTGCAAAGTCTGCATTTTAATAAAAGAAAATATGCCGTCTCCTGCGCTCCATTTGCTTCGACGGTGACATCATGTGCGAAAGCACCTGTGTGATTTAGCGACTAGCTTCAGAGATTACTTCCCTGCACCTAATCCTGAAAACTCATGGATAAGGAATCTTTTTGAATGTGGTGATGTACAGCTAACAACTCTATCTGCGGAAGAGCAAGATGCACTTGTTGACGTGACTTATGATGGTTCATTGAAATCATTTTTCAAAGAATATAGACTGGACCAATTCTGGGTGAAGGTTTTTCCTGATTATAAGAAGTTAGGGTGAAAAAGCTTTGAAACATCTAGTTCCCTTTTGTTCCACATATCTTTGTGAACAAACATTTTCGACATTTTGTTACATGAAGAACAAGCCTAGAAATCGGCTCGATGTTGATCCAGATTTGAGATTAAAAGTAAGCAATATTGAACCGGATGTGGAAGGGATTGTTCAGGACAAAGAGAGGCATGATTTCTCCCATCACATTTAGGTTTAGTAGCTGCTTGAAAGGTCACAATTTGTTCAGTTGTAAACTAGACATTAGTCAAATTAAATTTGGCTTTCTATTCCTAACTAAATCATTGTCATTTTTGCATGGTAATATCACAAATTTTATGATCTGTTTTTAGTATATCTAAAATCCTTTGATTATTAGGGGCTACTCCTTATTTTCTCCAAAAAAATGCTTTGCACAGATAACTACCACAGAGATAACAAAAATTTCAAATTTTTTGAAATTGCTTGGCATTTGAAAAACAAGGGGTCCACAGTACTTAGTTAATTGGGAACCACTTATCTAGAGGACCACAAATTCCCACCCCTTTAGTATATGTTTAGAAAGGTTCATCTTCTGGACCTCACCCCCACCTGTGTAACTATCTGGTTGGTTGGTGGGCTGATAGAGATTCTTGTCCAATAGCAGTGTGTTGGAGAATAGTCAATCTTTAGATTGGAGAGAATGGATACGAAAGTTAATTTTAGAGTTCTCCCCATTTCCCTGTCCTCTCTTTCCTGGCAACAAGGCCTGCTTGTCTACTCTAGATATTGACCAAAGGACAGGAACTGAGCAGTTCCTTCCTTTATCTGCTGCATTTGGAAGTCCCTGCCCAAGGTTTCAGAGAGAGAGAGAGAGAGAGAGAAGGGGTCACAGCAGCAGGAGATCACTCACAAAACTCCCAGCGCTTCTATGTTTTAACTGGAGGTGATTTTCAACTACCTTGAACAGTCCTGTCCCTGAGTTTAAGAATCTAGGCCATGGGCAGGCAACCTGGTACTCTTCAGATGTTTTGTGCTACAACTCCCAGAAGCCCAGCCAGCAGATGCAATGGTCAGGAATTATGGGAGTTGTAGTCCCAAACATCTGGAAGACATCAGGTTGTGTACCCCTCATCCAGGCTCTAGAAAAGAAAACTAAAGGTAATCCTTGTTACTGTTGGTAGCCATATGAGTAACTGTTTACAACCCTGTAGATATGCACAACTATGATATGGAGAGTGGTATTCTGTGAGCGGGGTTGCTGTTGTGACTGAGTATAACAAGTGTGTGACCATGAACATTAAGCCCATAAGATGATAGTAAGGTAGAATTGTAGGTCATTCTGAAGTGGCCTTTGGGATGGCCTGCAGAGTAGTTGTATCAATTTTTTTATCCTCATTGTGGTTCAGCATGTGGCTAATGTACTGCATATGGTAGTGAGACCTGTTGATGGCATGGTAGGAATAACACTACATTTGCCGTTGTCGTATTGTTGTGGTCATGAGTGTGAGTAGTGAGGTCCCTCATTCAGACTATCTCTGCCATTAGGACTACCCTACAAGTCCTTTATCTGCAATATAAAAATAATAATGGGCTACCTTTCAAGGCCGCTGTTAGGATTATTTGCAACTTCCCCCAGTGTAGTTCCCTCCAGATGTTTTGGACTGCAATCCCATAAGCCCTTATTGGCCATAATGGCTGGGACTTGCAAATTGTAGTCTAAACTATCCGGAGGATATCATCTTCAGGGAAGATGGATTACACTGGGATGGGCAATTTGTGGTCCTCCAGATGTTTTGGCTTACAACTACCATCTGCCCTAGTCAGCATAGGCAATGGTGAGGGATGATGGGAATTGTGGCCCTCCAGATATTTTGTCCTACAAGTTGCGCTCCTTGCCTCACAGATATAATGTGTGTGAAATATTTGAAAATGCTACATAAATGCTAAATAATTTCCTCCTCCTGAGATAGAACAGATGTTGGTCAGAAAAAGAGCAGATGAGGGATCATGCTTCTAGTTCTCATTAGGTATTTGGCTCTTTGCTTTCTCTTCCATAACACTAACAACAGCGCTTAGGAAAATAAAGTCTTGGCACCTAGAGTGATGTGTTGGATGGCATATTGACTTGCAAAATGGAACAACTACCCCCCGCCCCGCAACATGATTTATTTTCAGTAGTGTGTTGTCAAGAGACAGGGGCCCAAACTGGTGATAACGAAATGTAGAATTTCAACTGTCTTTGGCTGGCAACGTGAAGCTGTTCTTCAAAAGCTGAATAAGCTACAGTCTACTACGTGCTTTACAATATTCTTCATGAGCGATTTTCCTATTTTAAAGGATAACTTAAAGCAATTCTCTAAAACATTTATAGGGAGAGACTGATGCAAATTTACCTCCTGCTTTTAATCTGCAGACAATTTTTTAGATTTTATGGCCAGTCAGCATTGCTACTTCTTTTTCCTTTAGCCTTGTTCAAAGTTTTGGCAGTAAAATATGCACCGTGAGCCAGTGGTTGTGGAATACGCAAAACAAGCATCTCCGTTCCTGAAACTTTAGCTCAACAACAAAGTCCAGATATTCAATCAACTATATCTGAAGCCAATGATTCTTGATGTACCTAAACATATAATCAATATTATATACACATGCACAGATAGTTCATAACTTTCTGTGGTGTGCTAGTGTGACCAAGGATGACCAAACAGGATGGGGCTGTGCAGATAATATCAGACGTGATTTATAAAAGCAGGAAGCACATTTTGCTGTCACACAAATTTTGTCTCCTTTGCTTTCTCTTTGCAAATGAATAATTTCCCTCAAAGGAGTGAATGGAAATCAAAGTGCTGCACTTCAGGATACTGTTGTAGTGAGAGGAACTTGCCCTCCACACTTGACCCTGTGTAGCCCATGCTCCACAGACTGCAATTCTCTGTGTGACAGTGTGTCCTGCAAGTGTTCCGTTGCATCCAGACCTGCTCTGAACTTCCTCAGCATTCTTGTAATCTATAGGCACTAGCAGACATACTTGGCTTCACACAGGTTGAAATAGCCCTTTGTTCAATACAGCAAAGCTGTCAGACAATGTTATACCAGTCCCATCTGAGTGACACTTGGCTGCCATCACCCCTAGGTACTTCCGCTGCCATGCAGCACCCGTATAGACTCCTGAGGGAGGGTCTGTCCTCTCCATTTTCCTGAGGGGGAGCTGCCCCTCAGTGGGAGAGAGGACGCGTCCTTATAACTTTGTCTCTTGGACACTCCCATTGTCTTCAAACTCTGTCAACTGCAAAGCTATGCAGTGCTAAGGGAAGTTTGCCTCTTAGTGATTGGAGATGATACTGACACATTTCAGTTAATTAAAATGAATGAACATGCTTTTAAAAACACACAAATAACCCTTGAGGTTCCCTTAGTAAGTAGCCATGCCAAATTCTGGGTGTCTTGGAGTTTCATTGTCTTAGATCTATGGCACAGACAGACATGTGTCCTCTTTTATTATTATAGGTTCCCTATGCCTCTCGGTCATTGTAATGATGAGAATGTAGCTAGGAGTTTTATAGCGGCTATATTAAAGACAGCTGTCATGGTCTGTGCTGCTTGTGGCAGACATCTTTGAAAGGTGATCAGGGTAGCATTATAAAATTAAAAGGAACTGTAGCAAATTATTAGGAACTGTAGCAAATTATTAGCAACTTGTTTCAAGATGACTCCAAGGGTTACTTACGGTCACCAGTGCCTCCTCCTCTCCCAATAAGTTGACTCCTGAGTAGAGATATTCTACAGGGAGCTTTGTGAGCACGGATTATTGTCTTAGAAAGGGATGCAAATGTGGGGACTGGTGATAATGGAATTTGACTGGACAATAGGTTTACTATCTCTGTCCTGTTTAGCCTCTCACCTGGAGAACCTCAAGTTCTTAAGGACACATGGCAGGGAAATTCTTTTGGCATGCAAGCAGTCTTCGGACCATTTTGGCTCGGATCCTGCATGTCTGTCAGCTGTCACAAAATATCCCAAGCTAGGACCTAGGATTATGAATCAGGCCCATAACTGGAGATGCGTGGGATTAAGGGAAGGGGGTGGGATTGTAAGTGAAGTGACTGTGAAACATAGACCCTAATTAAAATAGTATGCAGTTACTCAAATATTGTTAAAATATAATTTAAAATGTGACAAGTGCTTGTCAATTATCCTAGTGCAATTTGTACTTGTGTGATTGTAGTGTAAATTGTACACACTGAGCTATAGGAAGGGGCCATGGCTCCGTGTAATAGTGCACAAGCTTTGCATACAGAAGGTCCCAGGTTTGATCCCTGGCTTCTCCAGGTAGAGCAAAGAAAGAATCCTGCCTCAAACCCTTTGAGAACTGCTGCCAGTCAGTGTTGACAATACTGGGCTAGATGGACCAATGGTCTGAGTCAGTATAAGGCAGCTTCCTTTGTTCTTGGTCCCTGGCTAACACACTGCAAGCAAGGAACGGGATTGCTTTTTACAGAAGAGTTGCAAATACAATGTTGCCTAAACTTCCCCCTCATGTCCCTGTAAGTAAAAAGGTTAGTCTCCCCCCACACCTTTTTTTTTTAAGGAAATGAAAGCAGTAAATTTGGCTATAGGGCATGGGATATCTTTGAGAGAACTGGGCCCTCAAAACTCTTATTCCTCCTCCTCTCCTGACATGGGCCTGATCGGAAGGAAAGATGCTGTCAGTTTGCTTCCCAAAGGAGTAAGAGTCACTTCTTCCAAAATCAACATTTTCTCTCTCCTGCTGTAAATGGCTGCCAGCTCTTGTACTTTTGGAGGATTTAATTTTCTTAAAAAGAAAGTATGACGTTTCCTCTGACGCCCTTTAAGCATATTGAGTTTTTCTGAAACCACTGGTATGTACTGAATTTCAACTTCATGCTGGGTCATATATTTAAGGCCTAGTTCTCACTGAGGCATTAATGTCTGAATGTTGAAGTTTTGTATGTTGGGGAACAGGATTCTAGCTTAATATACTTATTCCATGTGGAGGGACCATGTTGTTTGAAGGAACATTATGCGAGTCCTCATCTACAGTGAGTGAGAAATAGGCATAAAAGGTGACTGATGAAATACCAGCTACCCTACATTGCAATAGGTTCGTATGAATTTTACTGGTGTATACTGAATATTTCATACTTGTTAACAGTGAAGCTAGAACTTGAAGGTTAGGCTGTAGCATTTGGTTCCACATTAAATCTATCTGCACACCACAAGTACCAATGGTCTTTCAGTGCTCCATTTTGTTCAAATGATTATTCCTCGACGTGCAAAAATATGAGAACTACTCATCCATTTCTGTGTAGTTCATCTGGAGTTATTAATAGTGTGTTTAAAAAGTTAGCAGTATAACAGTGCCAGTTGTTCTATGTCTTTACATTCCACAAACAGTATGAAACAAGTTTGCTTCAGAGATTGTGTTTTGTCTGTTGTCTTAGGTGCAAACGTTGGGCAAAATTGTTCAGAGTACTAGTTACAAATAGGGTGGGGTGGGGAATCCCTGACTGTAGACGTTCGAATCCTGTAGGCTTGTGGTTCCAGAACTGTGTACACCCATGACTCACCAGCAGAACTAGAGCTTCATTGAAGAACTGCTTGTTAATTCCAAAGCCTAGTCTGAAAGTGTATCCTTTTATAGCACTCCTTAGTCCTTTCTGTGTTCCTGGAATCTCCTCACAACCTACCTGTAAAGCTTCAATATTTTATATGTCTCACCTGAGCAGGATCCTCCAAATGCAACTAGAATTTACTTGCAATGTTCTGTCCAACTTTTTGATCCAACGTTGAGAGCAAGTGAAATGGCTCCTTCAGAAATGTCATATGAGGCTTTCTGGTGATTCTTAAGAGCACCGATCTTCAAACCTTTCTCCCTTCAGGGGACTGTTTCTACATTGACTCATCTACTGATAAACCCTTGCATATCTCCCATGAAACTCTTGCATGTTGCAAAGGATTCTGGGATATGCTAAAGTAGGGTACGGGTAAGCAGAAGATAGATCAGGATCTGCTGATAGATGGCTGCATGATTTGCAATATATGGGGAAGTCTTTTTGATTCCTAGTAATTTAATGATAGCAAAGCCATAAATTAGGTGTTGAAACTAAGAATGTTTGGGAGAAAGTTGGAAGTAGATTTTTCTGTGTGAGGATAGTGACCTGTTTTTTTGGTAATGAAAGTTCCCAGGGCTAGGTATATGCTCAGCTATCTTGATTCCAGTATATGTCTATCCCCCTCCCACCCTCAGACACGGGGTTCTAGTTGCCAAAAAATCCGAAGTCTTCATTTCTTAGCTGAAGGCCATCACTGAACATTCAATAATATAATCAAAAGGGGAATACATCATTCAAAATATAATTGAGATGAAGATTATCATAATTCATGGCTATTCAATAGATATCTAATTTCTTATAGAGTGATAAGAACTATAACACATTATGAAAATGACTTATCAGGAGAAGAAAGCCAACAAAACCTGTTCATTTATTTATTACATTTCTATAGTGGCCAAAAGCCGAAGCTCTTTATAGTGAATATATAGTAAACGAAACATTTCAATCAAACGATATTAAGAAAAATAGCTCTGATGTCACCTGGTTCTAGTTGGATCTTGGGATTCTAGTCTAAGGCAGGAGACCCTGCTCACCTGAAGTCTGTCCATTCCTGCTGTGGGGTAACACCTCAGGTCAGTTCAAGTGGAGTGCTGGTTTGCGCACCTCAGAAGCCCTGCGCAAAGACGACATGCTTGAAATCTCAATACTTCTCTAAGACTGCACATTACGCAGGAAGATAGGTAGTAACGGGCAAGTTGTCTTTCAGGAAAGCTTGTCCTCCTGATCTTCTCACTCAAGAATCTCAGAAATTGAACATGATTTGGAAACTTGTGTGCTTTCGCTCCCCTCTCCCCTCCCGCAGCAAGGGGAATCCTTGTTATTGCAGACCGGAGGAGAAGTTAATGAAAATAGCCTAGTACATGTTGGGGCAGTACCTTGGGGAAAATTAAGTGCCCTGTGTGAAATAATGCTCATGCTGTTCAGACATGATCAGTAAAGCTTCCAGCTATGTAGGTTAATACAGATTCTGCTTTGATTTATGAATCCTGCTGGAGCCACAGCATGCCATTGTCATAAGGGTGGTATGTGTGTCAAAAGAAAAGAGAGACCCTCAAGATGGCCTTTTCTGCCCCCCCCCTTCCCTCCTGTGGTGTTGACCTCATTTTCAGACTTCAAAGTGAAATTCAAACTCTGCTGCTCCTTTAAGGCTACACAATTACAGGGTGACCTAGTTCTGTCCTGCAATTTTATGAAATAGTGTGATCATTTTTTTTTTCTTGTGGGGAAGCAGGAATTACTTTCAAGGTGTCAAATGCTTGTCACCCGGGGCCTCCTTTTTGTGAGACAAATGAGGGATGCAAAATAAATGGCTTCTCCCTTAATTATTTGTAAACAGTCTCAGTGCCATGATTGACTTTGAGTGAAATAGGATCAGAGTAAAGAGTATCTTTTACTTTCATAATCATGGTGGCCTGTGTACGTGGTGGGAGAACTTGTATATATTGCAGGATTCCTGAAGTGAGGTTCATTGTGTGTGTGTGTGTGAGTGTCGGGCAAAACTTCGTGCAGGATCCTTGTTTAGAAGAGGAGAGAAAGTTTTGCCCTCATTGCAACAATTTCTTTAAGGGCATGTCTACATCAGCCCTATATCCTGGGATCGTTCCTGTGCATCCAAATGCCACACAGGGTATCCCGGGAGCTGGCAGGGACAATCCCTCCATTTTTCTGGGATAACTCTTAGGTGTAGAAAGGGTCTAAGTCCACAGCTTTACTTTCTCCCCTGAAGGCTGCCATTCCCTCCTATGGGGGAAAGTCAAATACTGTATTTGGTGAATAACTAGGGTGGGTCTGCGATGAGAAGGAGGCCAGACTTAAGGGAGAACAGGGCTTCTGCACCTTTAATAGTTGTGTAGAAGAGGGATTATAGCAGGTGTAGCTTTTCATACAAGCCATACCTGCTGAAATTTTCTCTTTTATGTGGAGCTATTGAAGGTGCAGGAGCCCTGTTCTCTTTCGAGTCTGGCCACCCTAGGAGCACCTACTCCTGGTGCCTCTGTTTTTACCTATCCGTGATTAAATGTTTTGTTCTGCTAGAGTCTACAGGGGTGAGGAACCTCTTTCAATTCGAGGGCCAAATTCAATTTTGGAGAAGTTCTCCAGGGCTACATTCCAATAGTGGGTGAGGCCAAAGGAAAAGGGGTGAAGCCAAAAATACCAGATTATAATGTAGTTTAAAGCTCTTTCTTTCAGTAACTAAGCCTTTGAAGAGGTATCTCAACTTCTTAGAATTGGGAAAAACAGCACAAAAGTTGAGAAACCACCAAACAGTTTTGGGTTGGTAGAGAGGGGTTGGGGCCAAGAGAAGGATGTAGCCATCTGAGGAACTGTGGAAGTCTGGATTCAGCCCCCGGACCTAAGGATCCCCACCCTTGAGTTGGGTTGGAATGTAATGGAGTGTTGTCTTACTGTTTACGCTGATACTAACAAACTTGATATTGATAGATATGGACAAACTGAAGTAGACTAGTTGGCTTTGTGGAAGAGAACAGTGAACAAAACCCACTGAAACCTTCCTCAAACCAGTAAGTAATCAGCTTGAGCTCTGCTATATTTCCCCCTAGGTGAGAAGCTTTTCTGTCACCAAAACATATCAGACAATGTCAGTACCCCAAGAATTAGCTCAGAAATGCTTCCTGTTCAAATTTCTTATCTAGCCCTGACCACGCACAAGCCTACATAATGCTTTTGTAGGTCACCTGCCTAAGTCATGTGAGGTTCATGTGGGTTCTCTTTCCATGTGGCTCTACCAGAGCAACAATAACAAAAGAATTATTGAAAGGAGGCTAATTTTAATACAAAACTGATAAGCAATTTTAGAAATGTTATGATAGTAGATGATCTGAAACTGTGAACATCTGCTATGGGAAAACCACTTCCAGAACTGGGGGTGGGTGGGTTATTTGTCAAATTTCATCTTCACAGTCCTTTGTGTTACTTGCTTTTCAAGGTAATAACCAGAATAAGTATTATCCCATATTAATAGGTACTTAAAAGCAGGATTAGTACCTGACCATTTAGCTTCATGAGAAGCCTCCACCTAGATAAGCAGCAGAGCTGATTGAAATATGGTAAAAGCTTTTAAAAAATGATTGGCTCTTTATAAGAAAACCACCTTGAGTGACTAACAGTAAAATTGTAGGCATGTTTATCTGGAAGTAAGGGGCACTGTGTTAACTCTCTAATAAGTGTGCATAGATTTGCAGCCTAAAATATTTACTTGCTGGATGCAGAAACAGTGGCTGCATTGATAATGATGGTGGGGCTTAGAGGTTGCAGCTGAAATTACAATGCAAGCCTGCTGTTTTAGAATATTGGAGTTGGATCATAAAGGACTGGATTCAGAACCACATTCTTTTGTGAAGCTCACAAGGAGAACTTTCAGCTAGTCTCTGTCTTTCTGTCTAACATATACCATAGGGTAAGGATAACATGAAAACAGCCATGTATACTGTTGAGCATGAATATTTACAATCATACCATTGGTTTTTTTTTTTAGTTTGATCAGACATTTCCTGATAATATTAATTTCACACAGTTGCCTTAGTACATTGAACCAGGTTAGCCAGTGGTAGGGTGACAATAGTATCTTTAACAGTTGTATTGAAAAAGGAATTTCAGCAGGTGTCATTTGTATATATGGAGAACCTGGTGAAATTTCCTCTTCATCACAACAGTTAAAGCTGCAGGTGCCCTGCCCTCTTTTAAATCTGGTCACTCTAGTATAGCTCCTGCTGCTTTAACTGTTGTGGTAAAGAGGGAATTTCACCAGGTTCTCCATATATACAAATGACACCTGCTGAAATTCCCTTGTCTATACAATTGTTAAAGATACAGGAGCCCCGTCCTCCTTTTCATATGGTCACCCTAGCCAGTGGGTTACCTCCAATTTGAAACATGTGGTGCAGTGAGTCAGTGAGCGAGCATGAGTGTGTGTATATCTGCTTCTCTTCTACAATGTTAATAATTGGTGCAGATCTAGGTTTCTGGTACCCTCAGGAATAGGCTTATTTGACAGATTTAATGACATGTCTGGCCATGAGAATTCACTTGTGAAAACTCTGTGCTGCTGTGAATTGAAGTGGTTGCTTTCCCCGCAAATGAACAAGCTGCTTGGTATTTTTGGTTTGAATCTAGTGAAGGAGGGTGGCTGTCTGAATTATATTTCTTTTTCCAAATTGAAAGGGGAAAAAGTGCTCATTGCTGCTGTCATACTCTATTTTTTGCTGTATGTTGGAATTTTCCATAAATGAGTCTGTCATCAGTTTAATTTGTACTTGCCTGCCTGTGCTGTGCGTTGTTCCAGCTGTGGGCATATACTCTTTCCTCACACTTGTAGCTTCCCAAGTGCTTCATTTCTTTGCTTTGTTGTCTATTGGAAAAGTATGGGCTTGCAGAAATGCTGCAAATTCCAGAGAACGTTTTTGATCAATGTCCAATAAAGTTAGCTGTGTCAAAAAAAGATAGCTTCGTATAAAATAAATTGCAGCCATATACTTCGTCTCCCCATGCAAGAGATTTATCCATAATTAAGCAACATTTGGCAAGTTGTCCTGGAAAGTGAAATACCTAATCTGAATGCTCAGGAAGCCAGTAGAATGCTCCATCAAGTTTGGAGGAATTGTGTTTGCTGTGGCTACACTAGTGTTAAACTTATGTGGAAGAGAAAGATGCAACTCCAATAGGGTTGCCATATTCTGAATCCACAAAACCTGGACAATTTTGGGAGGGGTAGGATTTTTTTTAAAAAACTGAGAAATATGTAAAGGTCTAGGGAAAGCCCAATTTTTGCAAAGCCCAATTTTTCAATTAAAACATGAACTATTGTAAAACCAGACATCTTAAATTCACTGCAACTTACTTCCAAGTAACAAATTTGAGGTTTGCAACCCAAATCCAAGGAGGTGGATTTTTGAAGGGCAATTTTTGGGGGGAGTGACTTTCCTTTCCTTTCTGCCCTCTCTCCTTTCCTCTCCTTCACCTCCTCATCCCCCACTCGCTCCCTCCCTCCCTCCTATCTCCCACAAAACTCTCTTTCTTCCCCCACAACCCAGCAGCTCCGCCCTGCACTTACCCTAGAGGTCTGACCACAACCAGCCAAGCTCATCAAACTCCTCTGCATTGCATGGGACTCAGGTAGCCTGAGGAGAACATGTGCGCCTTTCCTCGCTGTTGTTCCTCTTCTACGCAGGCGCAATAAGGTGAGTCTCAGTGAGTGACTCAGATGAGCCTGTGGAGGAGCGGTGATGCTCTGGAAAAAGCACCGGATTGATGCGTCTTTTTCTGTGCTGCTGCTTCGCTGAGCGGGCTCAGGGCGCCATTTTGGAGGTCAGAATTTCTCCGGCCAGCTGGACCAGGAATCCGGGATTCTTGCCCAGCTGGTCGGGACATTTCAGAAACTCCTGGAAATTGGGACATTCCCGGTTTTCTGGGACGTATGACAACCCTAAACTCCAAGCATAGTGGATGTGTGCCACAGAGTTATGGCTGACTGTAACTCCTTGGCATGTGTCTCCAAGTGATAGAAATACAGGTTATCCTTTCACAATTCATATACCAATCCCAATGAACACTGGTGTAACAACACATCCATGGTGAATATGATTGCTGCATAAGGTGCATAGGAGGGCACACTATTTTATGTTGGCTATTAGTACAGTTTTACACAACACATCTGAACCAGTTCTAAAACTCCCTAACTATTGTGGTTCCTAGTAGATAGCTTGGGGAATTGAACTATAGAGCAACAAAGATATTGAACATTTTTTTACAGGGGACTATCAGATGGGTTGTAAGTGGGAAGCAGACATTACAGTTACACCTGTTCTGAATTGAAGTGCACATGTGCCTTAGGGGTAAGGGAGTACAAGATGTTGGCGCAGTCTCTAGAATTTGGAAGAGGAGGTAGGGCTCAGTTTCGCATGCAGGAAATCCCATGTTCTGTTCCTGGCATCCCCAGTTACAAGGACGGTAATAGATTTGGAAAAGGTCTGTGCTTAAGATCAGGGAAAGCTTCTCCCACTCTGAGTTGACAACATTGGGCTAGAATTGGTAGAAGGTATCTTCATGTTTTAATATGGATAGTCGCAGTTGGTTGTCAGCATTGTTGTGAATTCAGGTGATAAGATGCAGGTCAAGGTGTGCACATGTGTGCTCTGAGATTAAAAAAAAAAGTGGAGAAACACCTCAGTTGCCTTTATCAGATACTGCCTCTCTGGAAGTAGGCTTCAGAGGTACACATTAGGGCTTCAAATTTCTGGTGAGAGTGAACTGTGAATGTGGTTCAAAGTTGGATTCATTTGCAGACAGATTCCAGTGGCATTAATAAGGATTCCAAGAAAATGTGTTTAGAATGCAAGTGTAGCTTTTAAAGGACTCTGCACTTTGTTGCACTGCTATAATGCTGGAGTGGGAGAACCTACAGGACTGAACTTCTCTAGCTAACGAAGCTGCTAAAGGAACTGAAACTGTTTTGGGGTAAGAGAATGTCAACCCTCAAGAGAAAAATATGAATGAAAGGTATTTTATTATTTTTATTTATTACATTTCTCTACTTCCCAATGGCCAAAGGATTCTGGGTGATTCACAAAAAACAAACCACAAAATACAATATGAAATACAATAGCTGAAAACTACAGTATAAAAGTGCAACCAGAGTAAAACCTAGCAGCAGCGCAGAGATTTAAAATGCAACAGTATGCTGATGTTTAATTCCCCCCTCCATCATTTAATAATTTTATGCCAGAAGGAGTGTCCCTAGAAAATGCTTTGTATATTATAATATAATATAATATAATATATAATATATAATTGTTTGTGTAATATACATGAGGTAAAATAATTTTTGGTTATTATGTATGTTGCATTTTTTTGTTCTTGTACTAAAATTTTTAATCTTCACAGTCCAGATTTTGCTGTAATAGCAGGTGTGTTTTCACCTGGATGGCTTTTCACTAGATATCTTGCAGTGTGATTTGGCCTGGGTTTATCATTGAGATAAGAGGTAATACAATTAGTTTCAGTTTTCAAGGTGGTCTCAGTAAGCTTACTACTTTAGATGGCTTTGTTCTACAGAAATAAGTCAGTGGTTTTCACGCTTTCGTTGTGATGGTTCTGAAGTGAATGCTTAAATGTTCTGATTCAGAGAACCAACTTGCTTTATTTTATCAGAGGGTGGTGTGGAAGAACTGAAACTCGCTCTGAAGCCAGGGACAAATCCCCTTGTCCCCTTCCCAGCTCTAAGTTTGGAGCTGGGTAGTGGGGGATTGTTCCTATAGTCCTAGACTTTGGATTGCCAGTGCAAACAGGGCGAGCCCCAGACCTCTTCTTGAGTTCAATTCGGAAAGAGGGTGGCAAATCATCCCTGCAGCTCTCAGGCCCTCCAAGCATACCTGAAGCACAGTGTAACTGCTGCAATAATCCCTCCCAATGTCTAAGCTTGAGAGGAGGGCTGGGGCTTGTGTTTTTCAGTTTATGGTTTAAAAGAACTTGGAAAGTAACTACGGGGATAGTGCCCTACTCCCAGGAAATAGGCTGGGGACTCATTATGCTTACCAGAGGAGGCTGGGGTGCTTGCCATGGTGAATATAGCGAGTGGAATTGTGGACCCCTGAAAATAGGTGTGAAATGCATTCCGATCTCGACTTCCTTTGTAGTAACTTGTAAGGTATGTCTGTTTATTCTTTTTTCAGTCCTGAGAATATAGGCACCAATTTATGTTGTTGTAAGCAATTAAATTTCCCCCAGTAGTTTTGTTATTCAAAGTATATTCTGAGAATTGGTCAGAAAAGACTATCAGTCAGTTATCCCTGATAAACTGCTGTTTGAGGCTAAACTGGACCTTCAAAGCTCTCTCCATTATGCCTTAGAGCACATATATAATCCAGCCAATTTTGCTTTGGGCTGATTGAATTATTCCTGTCCGAACAGATCCCAGCAATGAGCCTTGGTAGTGTTTAATTTGTACATCATATCTAATTTTGAGTTATTCACTCAAAGCTGAAACTGGTTGAAAGGAAATTATTCTGAGCTTTAAACTGCTTGCCTGTTATAGAAATAAGAAGGTTCTTGCATTAACGTTTATTGTGATGAGATCCCCTCTGGAGAGCACTCTGTGGCGCGCTGACTTGTGCGTGTGTCTCAAAACAACTCTGTCTGAGCAGTTCTGATATAAAATCCAGATTTAAAAAGTACAGATGTTGGGCACTGCACTGAAGTCAAAAGTGCTGAGAAGTATACCATAATTAGAGGGAAACCCTCTTGAGGAATGTTTTGTATTTATTTACTCCTGGGAAATTCCAGTTCTTTGTTTGGGAAGCACAGTTATAGTTGAAGGAAGATTGTTCAGTTGTATTTTTTTTATGGCTTCCTGGAGGAGGGGGGTGTTTTGGGTGCAAAACTGTTTTAATGCAATAAACTTAAATTCTAAATGAAAGTTACAAAAGCATGAATCAGGTAGCCCAAAATAAGTCTACAAAAGTGACCAGAGCAGACTTTTTGTTGTTGTTGCTAATCAGTCTAGCTACACACACCAATAATAATAATAATAATAATAATAATAATAATAATTTATTTCTTACCTGCCTCTCCACTTGGATCGAGGTGGGGAACAACAGTGAATATAAAACACATTAAAAAATGTGGCAAGTTTACAGCCTGAAAAGCTGACTGGTTGTGGGGTGGAGGGAAAGAGAATCTAATGTCTTCATAAAACAGTCTTGCAAACAGTCCAGAAAAACCACTAGGTCACAAAGTTTTACTAGCCCATCTGTTCATATATACCTACCTTGTAAAGAGCCTATTAAGGGTTGAGGGTGGGGTGGAGAAATAGTCACACTCTCACAATATGTAATCGCGTTTTTGCCTCGTTGCTTGCTTGGAAGCTATTTTCCACAGGCAGTCAACCCTGATTTATTGTAATGGGCAGGTGGCATTCCTATGAAAATTAAGTCCTATAAAATGAAGGTATGTGCATGTTGTTAGTCTTTACTGTCTTAATAACACTTGCACTTTGATGAGTTCATGATGTGCTTCACATTAGGGATGGGTGAAACCTGGCTTCTTTTTCCATGGGGTTTTCTGCTTCATGGTCTTGAATCTCCAAGGAAGTTCCACAGAGTGTCTTGGATATCCTTATATTTTGGAACTGTGGGCAAAAATTGAATACACATCTGAACAATCTCTAAATGCAGATGCTGCCCATTGCTTTTAATGGCAGTTGCACTTTCCAACCCCCAAAATTTGTGCATCCAAGCACTACTGATAAATCTTTTTCTCTGATGGAAAATAAATCGAACGTTCTTTTGGAATAACTAGCTGAGAGACTGAAACTGCAGTATCTGTGCTGGAAATTGAAACTGCTGGGTTACCGTGGCATCAGTACTTCTTAGTCAGAATTACAGCGACCCTATAAAGTAGGTCAGTGTTCAGATGTGCAGCTGACACTTGATTCTTAGTTTTCCTAAATGCATTCATGATAGAGGCAACATTTGAACCAGGATTTCCTAGTTCACAATTTAATCCAGTTTGGTACGATATGGTGGTCTCCAGATGTGTCAGGCTGCAACTGCCATTGTTCTCAGCCAGAATGATGGGTATTGGAGGGTTAAGAGAGGATTTGTCCTTCTCTCTCCTCCACACCCCGCTTTAAACTGCCATGCAAATGATCACTAATGGCTTAACACATCTGGAGGGCCTTGGGTTGGGGAAGGCATATGTAGTCACTTAACTTGCCATGCTTCACTAGCTCAATAATGCAATGGAATTATTAGCTTGGATTGACTGGTCAGCAGATATACGCTATGGAGCAACTCCTGTGCGAGCTGAACATTTAGGCTCAAATGCGTCCGCTGTGAAAGTTCCAAGAGAGCACAGAAAAAATCAGAACAAACTTGCTGAAATAGTTCTGTTACTGGGGTGGTCAAGGGACAGCAATATTAAGAGAGGATTTGACTTTCTTCTCTCCCCCCCACCCCGCTTTAAACTGCCATGCAAATAATCACTAGTGGCTTAAAAAATTGGCACAGCGTATCAGAGAAGTTTATGGTGCCATCTGCTCGTAGCAGAGTAAAGTGTTTTATGGAATTACGAGGTCAAGCTTCTCGATCAAGGGCAGCCTGGAGATAATAGGGATGCTTTACTGGAATCTATTCATTCCTTAAGGAAAGTGTTTTAGCTCGTTGCTTGTAAATTACTTTACAGTACATCAGCCGTGCTTGCAGCAGCTCACGAGCAACAGTTCACATGGATTGCTGTTGTGCAGTCAATTCCTGTGAATCTGGAGCCATGTCTTGACATATTTATTTATGAGATAAAGTGAAAGGAGGGGGGAGTGGACCTGTGACCTTGTGGAGAACAGGGGAGTGGTAAAATTCTTGCCGCTTAAGTATGTATTAATTTTTGTTTTGATCAAATTCACCTCCAAAGACACTTGCAAAAACATTATACAATTAAAAGTCATTTCAGAACCCAAAAAAACAACTTTATTACCCAAAGCATGGTAGACACATGATGGGCTTACAAATAGTTTTGTTTTTGTTCATCACACCTTCCTTTCAAGGCACTCAAGGCAGAATACATGGTTCCTCCGATCCATTTTATCCTCACCACAATCCTGTGAGTTAGGCTAGGCTAAGAGAGTGACTGGCCCAGGGTCACTCAATGGGCAGGTTCAGACTATCATTGGGAAAAAGAAGCCATGGTGGCTTCTTTTTCCCGCTCCGCATGTGCCACTTGTATGCCCGCCATTTCCCTAATTACCCTTGGCGTGGTGTAGGTTGCCATATTGTCCGAACCTGGCACGGTGGGGCTGTCTTCCAAACCACACCACAACCCATAGCTTGCAGTGGTGACAGGCTGGTTTGGAAACCGCTTCCGCTGTGTATCTTACCGGGCTCGGAATAATTAGGGAAACAGCTTCCATGCAAGTGACATGCTTGGGGTGGGCAAAAGAAAAAAGTCAGCACAAATTGCTAGGTATTTTCCTCCATGTAAATATATATATTTGGAATAGGTGATGGAGTGTGTTGGTGGAGGAGAGAGACAACTCAATTTTACAAGAATCAACTTTGTGTCAGTGTTAACTGTACAATGAATTATATGACGTAATAAAATGTGAAAGATTTTAAAATGTAAATACAGATATTATATGTCTTGGGATGCAGTGTATACAACTGTTCAAGTTGTTCTGATAGCTGTAGAAAGTGTTTTTCCCCCTTTTGGCAATACCATTAAGCAGCTTTTCCCAAGCCAATGCCCTCCAGATGTTTTCTATTTCAACTCCCACCAGATCCAGCCAGCATGACCAGTGGTCAGTAGCTGGGAGTTGTATTCCGAAACATTTCGAGGGGAGAGTGCCATAGAGAATTGGCTGATACTTTGTTGATGTCCTGCACAACTTAGATTTTTGAATAGTTCTTCTGACCCCACCCTTGTTAGAAGTGTTTATTTTTAGTGAGAATTTACCTTTTTGAATAAATAAAAATTGACTTAACTCACATAGTTTGTCTTGGAGTGTTGAGTAAATATTCCAAAATAACTGCAATAACATAGCATTGTTTTTGGCTGCCATCCATTAACTGCTTTCTTCAAACCAGTCTATTTGAAGTCTATGAGATTATTGCAAGACTCTTCTAAAGCGAGTAGTTTGTGGAGCGCAGCCAAAGCGATGCAGGCATTTGCATTTTTTTTTTAATAAAAGAAATTTTCCTTGGGAACACTTCGGGGGTTTATTCTTGAGTTAAATTTGCACAGCTTCTAGAGCGATTAAAACTCTGGCTTCAACTGTTACCATCTTCTCCTGTGTTTCCATTTCCACTATCTAAACCACAAGGTGAGGGCTGTTTCACACATTACGCAGGAACAAATAAGAAAGTAAAAACATAAGAAGAGCCATGCTAGATCGGACCTCCCTCCTGTTTTAATATATTTTAGGGGTATAATATTTGTGTAATATACAGTATTTTGGGGGTACACCTAAGATGTTCGTGTTTGAAGCCTCCCTGTGAGTGAGTGAGTGATTGCTATGTTAGGTTTTCATATATGCGGGCCTGTGGATTGAGTGACGGGCATGACTGATTTATCTTGATAATCCTGACCCTCTGTCCTTTCCATGCTGAATGCTGTATGTTACTGTGACAACTTCTGTCAAAGGGAATCTCTTCTTTAAAAAGTTATTTCCATAAAACAAGTTTATTTAAAAATGTTTAAATGTTAATACCAAATATTTTTAGTAGTTTCTAGCTAAACAGAGGTTAGTTAAATATGTAGTTTGACACACTGAACACATGAATTGTATGTTTTTGTTTGTGGTGTGTATGTATTTTAATGTTGGAGTGAAACTTCTGAGTATATCTTTTTTTTAAAAGCCACTTTTGTATTCCATCCTTCTTTCCAGGAGCTTCTAGTAGCAGACGTGGGGCTCTCTAGCCTGAAAGGAGCTTGTCTAATGAGCTTTTTGAACCTGTGTCTTCTCAGTCTAAGATGAACACTCAGGGTAGTATCCAGTGGTGTCATTTGGCAAAGTCAAATAGTGCTAGCTTAGCTCTGCCAAATTTTTCTGTTGTGTGAGCAGTTGTGCATTGTACTCATGCGATGGGTTGCAAAACTGCACTGTGCGTAACGCACAAGGGGTTGCATAATTATAATGCATAACCAGTTGCACAATGGTTTATACAAGCATAATGCACAACCACTTGCGCAAAGTTGCTTGTGCAAATGTAACTTTAGTTGGATTCTTGGATTCTCCTCTAGTTTCTGCTAGTGCAATGACATAGTTGGAAGCTAGGGATGATGTGAGCGTTTGACTGGGTCTGTGAGGGAAGCGTATCCCCCATGTCTGGCCCTCATGGAGTCAGTCGGACACACTTGCCCCAAGGGCAGACCTGTGCTCGCTTGTGAGCGCCCCTGAGTGCTCTGGTGTGGGTCTGCCCTGGCCTCCAGCATCGGGCGCCCTTGTCCTTGCTGCATTAATGCTCGCTTGTGAGCGCCCCTGAGTGCTCTGGTGTGGGTCTGCCCTGGCCTCCAGCATCGGGCGCCCTTGTCCTTGCTGCATTAATGTGCACTTTCTGGAAGCTCCAGAAATTGTGCTTCCCCCCTCCTGATCCATTGGGGGCCTTAAAGGCCCTATTAATGCAACATGGGGAAACACGATTTGCAGAGTCTCTGGAAACTGCACATTTCGACCTTCCAACCGCCATTAACAGAGTGGGGGAAAATGTGAACTTTCTGGAGCCTCCAGAAATTGCATACTCCCCCCCCCGTTAATGGTGGCTGCCATTAATGCCGCAAGCCAGCGTGGGCAGCGGCCTGGTTCGCAGGGGCAGGCACTCAGTGATTTCGTCTCCCTGCTTACACCTGACCCACAAGCTGATGCACAAGTTTGGGTTTCTTTATTTGGTGGGGAGGACTTCTCCAAAATGGAATTCAGCCCTCATGCTGAAAGAGGTTCCCCACATTTAACTCCAGGTCAGTCCACAATAAGACTGCACTCATCCACGACCTAATTGTGGATGAGAAGGCTGATCTGGCATGTATTACTGGGACTTAGGACCTGACCAAGTTCTGCCCACTGAGTACTCGATGCAGCACTGCGTTACTTCCTTCCTGTGGGGGTGGGGGACCCATTTGGATGGTCTGCCCAAGGAGATGCATGGAATCCAATAGATCTCTCATTGGCTTTTTATACCATTGACCATGATATCCTCCTGGATCAACTCTGTGGGATGGTAATTGGAGGCACCTGTATTACAGTGATTTTGGTCCTACCTACAGGGCCGATTTCAAAAAGTAACAATTGGGTGACCATTCCTTGGTCCTTTGGCAATTGTGCTATGGAGTTCTGCAGGGTACCATCCTGCCCCAGTGTTGTTTAACATCTATATGAAGCCATTGTGAGCGGTCAATAGGGGATTTGGATCCAAGTGCCATCAATATACTGATGACACACAGCTCTATCTCCCTGTCACATCTAAATCAGGTGAGTTTGTGTGCATCCTGGATCAGTGCCTAAACACAGTGATGGGCTGGATGAGACCAATAAACTGAAACTGAATCCTGGCAAAATGGAAGCCCTGTGGGTGAGTGGTTCCCAGGTCTGGGAAATAGATTCATTGCCTGTTCTGTATGGGGTTACCCTCCCTCTGAAAGATCGGGTTCGTGATCTGGAGGTATTCCTAGTTCCATCACCTTTGCTGGAGGCCCAATTGTCTTTTACCAGTTGCGACTGGTTCAGCAGGTATGATCAGAGTGTCTTTTACCAGCTGCGACTGGTTCAGCAGGTACGGTCTCTCTTGGACAGGGATTGCTTGGCCACAGGCGCTAGTACACCTCAAGACTTAATTAACAGATTAAGGCTATTCCAGAAGCCGGAGCCAGTGCAGAATACAGTAGCTTGGCTGTTGTTGGGAACTTACCCTTTTCAGCAGGCAACTCCTTTGCTGATGGAGCTGCTCTGGCTGCCTATTTGCTACTGGGCTAGGTTTAAGGTTTTGGTACTAGTGTTCAAAGTCTTAAGGCATTTGATACGAAGTGACCTGAGAGAACACCTTTCCCTTACCAACCTGCCAATCACTTGAGTCCTCAGAGGGCATGCTCCTGGTGGTTCCACATGGACCTATGGCCTGACTTTAGTCCACCCAGAGAAGAGCATTCAGTGTGGTGGCTCCCTTCCTGTGGAACTCAGTGCCTCTGGAGGTCAGGCAGGTACCCACATTGCATTATTTTCAGTGCCTCCTGAAAACAGCTCTTTTCCAGGAAGCCATCTTTGGGTGACCAGCCCTAGTTTTATTGGCACTCATGTTTTTTTTAAAGAATAATTTTAATATCATGTTTTTTCTTCCCCCTTTTTTTTCTTTTGTTCATTTTATCTCTTATTGTTCACTGCTCCAGAACCTGTCTAATAATAATAATTTATTTATTTATTTATTTATTTATTTATTTATTTTTACCCGCCTCTCCCTTTGGATCAATGGCTCTAGATGTGGAGAGTTATACAAACGTTGTAAATAAATAGAAAAGAAACAAGTAGTAGATAAAAGTAGAAGTACTTTGTTCATTTTGAACTTTGGAGTTCACAGTGGTTCCTGGGTCTGCAAAGGTTGAGATATATTGGTCTAAGTGATGGAAACCATAGACATGATTGAAGTTAAGCGGAGGAAAAGAAAAACTGCAAATAAAATAGGGAGATAAAAGTGAGGAAATTGTGTTATATACAATGGATGTGTGGGCATGGTGGAAATCCGTGCTGTATGTATAATTTCCTGAGTGACAATCTTAAGCAGATATGCTCAGGGGAGAACAGAAATGATGTGTGTATGGGACTTCCCCAAATGGCTCCTGCCCCTTGAGTTCTCCAGGTTGGCTCGATGCCTGTTAGCATTCACCTTGTAACCGGTCTTGTACATGTTGCAAGTTTGCATCTGTGCAAACTTGTTACTGCAGTAGTAAAGCAAAATTGTACACAGATAGACTTGTCAATATTTAGGTGAGGGAAAGGTTAGGATGGAGCATTGACAAGGGAAGACGAAATACTCTGGAAGTAGAAAGATGCCCTCTAGCCAAGAAGTTATTTTTGATTTTATATAAGTTGCTTTTTAAATCTCTCTCTCACAAAAATATCCACAGCACTGGTCAAAAATAAAAATAGTATTTCAAAGCCACATTATTAAAACAAAACATGTAGTGATGAAGTATCAATGGCCATTTACAAGCCTACTAAACTATTTATATACAGAAAAATGAACTCCTAAACTGACTTTTTGACCACATTGTTCCCTTGAATGTTTATCTTCTACTGGAAACTTAACCAACAGCAAAGTGATGACATTAAGTATATTGCCACTTCTGTAATTATGACAGCAAAATGAGTAAGTTGAGATTTGTGTTGGGAGAACTGTCTTAATAGTACGGTGGCTACATTAGGAATACTTGTTGTCCAGAGGTGTGCAATATTCCACCCCCCCCCAGATTGTGAAACATTCTGGTCTGCAAACAGAGCAAGCTGTCACCTGCTTACATTTTTGTCATTGTTTTCCCTTTGTTAATTGTGGGGTCAGAAGAATGGGCTTGCTACTGGCAAGATCTTTTTGTTTCTTTTTCAGTGTTGGTGGGTCTTGTCTGGTTTTGCCAAAGACTTAATTGTCTTGTGTGTGTAGCTTTTTTTTTTTTAAATTAGCTATGAAAGGCAGCTTATGAAAAAAATAATCAATTTTAGATTTTGAGCAGAGATTGTTGTTCTTGAAGGGCTTCTTTGTGTGAAGCATTAAACCTCTTGAGAGTATGATCTAAATTTCGATGGGCTTTTGTTTAGCAAGAAAACAGTGTTTAGAGTTTTTATCTATACTTGTAAGAACACTGCGAAGTAGGAAAGCAAGACAGTTCTGTAAAGAGGCTACCGACAGTGCAATCCTTTGAGCATGAATTCTTGTGTGCACAGCATAGGTGTGTGCAGCACATTTAATTATGGTGTGCACACTCTGTGGTGTTTTTTTTTAGAAGGCGAAGAATATTCAATCATATCTTCAATATTCAATTATTAAATATTCAGCAATAAAGGGCACTATTTTTATTCATTTATTTATTAAACACTGATGCCCCACTCTGCGTTTAGCTTGCCTGACCGCAGGAAGGCCGTTGCAGGTGAGGGTGCACCAATACTTGAGATGCTCCTCAAGTATTGGTGGGGCTTTGTGGTGATTCTGGCCAGAGGATGGGCTTCTGAGGCAATATTAGTCTCTTTGAAGCGTGGCTCCCGGCAGAATGGCTCCCGGCAGAGTGATTCTTTTTTGATTCTGCTGCCAGTAGCAATGGTGTGCTGTTGGGCGCAGCAGCAGAGCAGCCGGAGGGCTGTTCCCGCGGTGTGGGTGACATTTTGGCGTGGCATGCGCCTGGTATTTTCACATGCCTCTGTCGGTGCAGCTGCTGCCGCGGAGGCCTAGTGGCTGAGGGGGCACAACTCCTTTTTGTTCCTGCTTCCCGGAACAACAGTGCTTCCTTGGAGGCAGCAGTTTTTCCACACAGCGGAGCAGCCAGACTCAGCCCTACTCAGTGACAACCTCAATTTGGCACTTAATGCATGGTCACACCCGGCACACCCCTGTGGTACACAGCCAGTGCATGCAAATTCTGGCCAGGCCCATTTAGGGCTTCTTGCCCTATATGAACTAAGTGTACATTGCAGAATACATCAAATGCTTCCCTGTGACTACATGCTGTAGGGCATGATTGTTAGTGGTAGACCATCTTTTTAGAAAAAAACTTGTGTGCTTTTTATTGATCTTCTCATTGAGGTACTCTATTGAGCAAATATAAGGTTCCCTGGAGCACTGTCTGATAGCTACTAGCTGGCAGTAGGTAGGTTTATTTTGGAAAGTTAACTTATAAATTGTTTATAATGGTTTTAATGGTTTTCCATTAAAATCCATAGTGAATCACAAGAAGTAGAAAATGCAGTGCTTGATATTTCCTGTAGGGTTATATTTTTTCTTTTTTTGTTGTTGATTTTCCTTTCCTTTGAGAACACAGACTAAGTGCCTGTTTATTTATTTACTGTATTTAACAGGTCACAAGCTTGCCCTGCTTGAATTGGAATAAGGAGTGCTTTTCATTTTAAGATCCCATCTCACCCTGCAAGAGCAAAATAATAAATTAAATATAGTTTGACCTTAACTAGACTGGAAGATGAAATGATGTGTGATCTAATGGCTATTCAAGGGGGCTAAAGAGACATACTGAGTTAATTTAGGATCTTTTATCTGATGGAGTTCTTGCATCTTTCCTGACCTTTTGGTGTTTTAAAAATAATGCATCAGGCCACTCCTATAGTTCCTGTCTACAAAATACATTGGCATGTTTTATTTATCCTTTCCATTCCTGCTCCGCTATGTTTTGTACTTGGCGGCACCACTGAGTGGTAATATGGTGAACTGGCTCCACCGTACATCCGAGATTTTTGTAGTCATCTGTCATCACCTTGGCCGATTCTGTCACGAACATAAGAGCTGTCCTGCTAGTTCATCCCAAGGTCCCAACTTGTTCCACATTCAGTTTCCACCAGCAGCCCGCCTCAACCCTCTCTTGTTTGTCGTAAGCATTTGGTACTTCACAGTATACTGCCTCTGAATGTGGAGGGCCTGCTTAACTATTACAGCCCGATTTCCCTGAATTTTTGCACCCGCTTGTAACAGTGTTCTTATTTGCATGAACAAACCAGGAAGAGAATTTATTTATTTTATTTACAACATTTATACCCCACCCTATATCATTAAGATCTCAGGGCGGCGTATAGATAAAAGCATCCAGTATAAAACAATAAATATACACAGCTAAAAACAAACCATGATCCAAGTTAAAACAATATGTAATTTAAAAGCAGTAAAAACAATTAAAACAGTTAAAACAAATAGTCCCTCTCCAGAGATAAAGGGACTACTTTAAAGATTTTAAAACACATACACAATATTGTCACAAAGGACACAATTGTCCTGTCAAAACTGGGAAACTGGCTTGTGACTTCTCACATCTTAAAACAGATCTAAAATATATCAAATATATCTGATATAAACCTTGGCTGTGTTGATCCATTGGACTCTGAGGTAGTCCCATGCCAGGATGAGGAGGTCGCATACTTGCAGTCTTCATAGAGCTGTTGTGCAGATCTTCAACCATTCCTTTTTCATTATTATTATTATTTATTTATTTATATAGCACCATCAATGTACATGGTGCTGTACAGATAACACAGTACATAGCAAGACCCTGCCGCGTAGGCTTACAATCTAATAAGTTGTAGTGAACAATAAAGAGGGAAGGAGAATGCAAACAGGCACAGGGAAGTGAAACAGGCACAGGGTAGGGCAAAACCAACAGTGTAAAGTCAGAACAAACTCAATATTTGAAGGCTATAGGGAAAAGAAAAGTTTTGAGCTGAGTCTTAAAATATTATTATGGGTTCACTTGCCCATTGTGAGTATGGAGAACTGCTATTTAGAGGAGAAGGAGCATTTGGTAGCTGCTCAGCGAGGGAGGGAGAAAAAGAAAGAAAGAAGGAAAGAAAGAGAGAGAGAGAGCACACACAAGCGTACACACACAAAGTTTCGGTCCCTTCCACATGTTCGGTTGTGATTGCTGATTTATTGTTAGTTAATAACCCACAGTTAAACCATAGTGCAGGGTTCGCACATAACGATTCAACCACAACGTATACTTAACCAGTACTCTGGATTGTTGTTATGTCTGAATAAGGCATGGCTGTATTGTTGAGTTGTGAACTCTGAGTTGTTGTTACTATGATCCCAGAACTGTGGGTTGTTTGTGGATTGCTTCACCAGCAGGCAAGAGTAGTAAAAACAAACCTATGACGGTAATACATGCTGTAAAGGCATCTGGAATAAAAGAAGGGAGCAGGTGAAGGAGGAGGGAAACAAACGATTGAGAAAACAAGCCATAGTTTGTCCAATCGCCTGCCAGACCAACCTTGGATAGGGCAATACACCGTGGGTTAAATAAATCATGGGTTAGCGTTATATGCAAACCAGCTTAATAAGTCTGAATTGTGGAAAAAGAACAGATTCAAATGAAGATGTGGGAGGTTAGACCTTATCAGTAAGAAGGAAATCTAGAATTGTTTTAGCATGTAACTCTTTCAAAATGTTACTCAAAGCAGCATCAATTATCAGCATAAAAAGCAGCATAAATTATGACAGACTTTAAAGCAACTGTAGTGTTCACATGTCACTCTTGGATTAGCTACTTATCTTTTATCATTCCAAAAAGATGGGTGACTCAAGGTAGTATCCTTATGACTTGAAATAGTAATATGGAAGGCTTCCCTTAGGCTTAGGGCATACTTTTATCCTTGGTGTGGCCCTGAACAATGGGTCTACTGTGCAAGATTGACATTGCAGTAATCTCCTTATGCTTTGATGCCACCACCAACTGGAGTCACGCTGCAGTGGACTGTCCACATCTATCCAACTACTAGTAGTTTTTGCTTCCTGTGTGTAAACAAGTCTCACTCAGTCAGGGCTGCTTCACCATGGCAACAGCTCTTTTAAAAGGTCACGTGAATCAGTTCTCAATCTTATGTGAAGTTGGGACATAGTGGCTTTCGACCGTTGATGTCAAATCCTTAGCAATTCAATTGAATGTGCAAGGATTCAGCAGCATCCTGGACCATATGTACATTTTATCTGATGCTGCAAGGCAGCTCTTATGTTCTAAAAACGTATTGCTGCTATTGGAGAAATGGCTTCCTAGTGCAATTTACTTACCCTCATTGGTTAATTTGCTGTGTGTGTGTTTTATAGCCCGGGTGCAGTGCTTAATTTTGTACCCTTGACTCCTATTGAAATGAACAGGGCTTAAGCTTGGTCAAATCTGTGTGCTGGTTTCTGGCCAGTGTCTTTAAGGAAAATGTATGCATACTGCTCTGCGTTAAAAGAAATAAAGCCCTCACTGTTAATGAAGCTTGCTGGCTCTGTTTCCTAATTGTATATAAAATAGTTTGTTGCGTTTATATTCAGCTACTTGAGTTCCTTCAGTGCTGGTTGTCTGCTGATTTCCATGCTTTTCCTTTTACACCTTTTGAGGTAATACAGCTCTTCTCGTATAGTCCACTGAGTCATTTCCTCTGGTTAGATTCACACCCTGAAACCACAGATTGAGTACTGCCGTCTGCAGGTTCAGTGTAGTCAATAGAATCAAGCATGTCCCTCCAAGGAAGAATAAAGTAGGATAGTTGCTTCAGTTGGTAGTGAACTTCATTCTGACTCAGTATTGAATCAGCCACCATGGTGATGTTAACAAGGCCATTTGAAGCTTCAGGCACTAATTTCCTTTGCCTGCCTTGCCTGCCTAACGGTAGTAAATTATTTTGACCATTTTTGTGTGAATTCAGGGATGTAAGTTAAAATATTAAAGTGTTCTGTTTGAACGTGGCACACACTTTTAGCATAAAAAAGAGAACAATGCAAAAGCAGAGTTTATTGTGCTTAAAAGTAGAGTTAACACCAGGAAACAGAAGCTGAGACCTGATTAAATTTAATTTCATCTAAGGAACCAGTTAAATATCTCAGACACTTAATGAGAGAAAATATTGGTTTTAAACAATTATGAAGTCAAAATAGAAAAAAACGGATTGGATACATCTTTAAAATGATTGCCATTTGGGAGAATTAAGGAAATATCATGAATTTAGAGGACAGAATGTGCTGGGGGTGGGTGCAGGGGCAGGTACATTGACTGCCTACCTCTCCCAGTCCAAAATAGATCCTCATGACCGCTGACTCCACACACAAGATATTTATTGTGTTTAGCAAGTCTTTGCTTCTTGATCCTGTATTTTCTCCCTGCTGTGTCCTGGAATCTCCCCAGGTTCATAGGGGAATATTGAGTATATGCAGAGTTTGCACAAGTTTACAACATTCCCCCATTCACAGTTCAATCAGCAGAGGTTGGGGGGGAGGGAGAGGCAGGGCATTGGTGAGCTAGAGCAAAAACTTTACTGTGGATGGGTTAGGCTTTGCAAAGGAAGAGCGAGACTATATAGGTACGAGGAGTCTGCTTTAAAAAAAAAAAAAAAACCTGAACATTTTCTCTCAGAATAAACCTAACTCTGCTTTTAGGCTTCTGATCTCCTAATAACGGAGGACAGACATCTTCATGACTACACATCAAGTGTAATTATTTCCCCAGCTTTTAAGAAGGTGTGGTTATTAGAGGTGGCTCCAGTATGGGCATGTGTAATTACAATGCACTTTGTTTATCAGGAATCCCATGCTTTATGGCCTTTGGGTTCTTGTAAAATTAGGGATTCTTTTGGGAAGTGTGTATGCAGTTAAAACAGCAGATAGTACCCAGTGAGCTGTCTGTATTCAGATAACTTTAAATATTTTCATTGACATCGGTATGAATGCTGTAATCAGTCATTTCATTTATATATTGATACATAATATGATAGCCTCATATATAATTGTGCTGTCTTCGTCATTGAATGCCTTCAAAATGTCATAGCAAATTCAGCTGAGAGTCAAAGTATTGATGGCCACAAAATGTTGTGATGGCCACCAATCTGGATGGCTTTAAAAGGGGGTTGGATAAATTCCTGGAGGTGAAGGCTATCAATGGCTACTAGCCCTGATGGTTGTGTGCTATCTCCAGCGTTCAAGGCAGTAAGCCTGTGTGCACCAGTTGCTGGGAAACATGGGCGGGAGGGTGCTGTTGCACCATGTCTGCCTGTTCATCCCTGGCCGATGGCTGGTGGCCACTGTGTGAACAGAGTGCTGGACTAGATGGACCCTTGGTCTGATCCAGCATCAGGGCACTTCTTATGTTCTTATGTTAAGTACATGTTATGTTAATGCATAGCATCTAACTGATCCCCCTCTTTGCCCCATGTGTTTGCTTCCTGAAATACCCCCCCCCACACACACACACAATGGGAAACAAAAATGTAAGCAAAAACTTCTTAACAACTTCTCCACTGCCATGCTGAAGATGGAGAAAGTAGGGGATGACCGTGCAAGCCAGACACATATTGCAATTTGTTCTCATTGCAGTAAACTGTGGTTTAGCATGATATTCTTGTCCATATTACCTGACTGGGTTAGGACATTCTCATGTTTTTGAACTGTAATATAATACTTATTTTCTGCCTAGGAATTGTTCCTAGCTTCTCAAAACAGCCAGACGAAAGGGCGGCTGATCAGATTTTGTAGACATCTGGAATGAATTGTGTTTGTTTCCAAACAGAAGAAGAGTCCTGCTGAATCAGACCAAAGGCCTATTTAGTCCAACATCCTGTTTCTCACAGTGGCCAACCCAATGCCTTTGAGAAGCGGACAAGTAGGACATAAGGGCTGCAGGTCTCTCGCACTGTTGTTACCCAGCAACTGGCATTCAGAAGTATTGTTGCCCCTGATCTTGGATGGAAGCTCCTGAGCCTTGAGAACAAAGCCACTTTGCATTCCCTGAGCTTTGACAAAGCTTGTAAAGGCTCCTTGACTAAGCTGGGCTAAAATCTGAGTCCTGTTTATATTGGGACTCAAAGGCCTCCCCAAACACATGTGAACGTAGGTAGAACTGTTACCAATCACATAGCCTTGAGCCATGCCTTAGAGGAGAAGTGGGCAACTTGTGGTCTGTCAGATGTGTTGACGTGCAACTCGCATCAGCCCTAGCCAGCATAGTCAATGGTGAGGCATGATGGGAGTTGTAGGCCAAAACATCTAGATGCCCACCCCTCCCTTAGAATATATAAATTGACTCTGCCCAAGCTTTAGTTCAGTTGAGTTGGAAGCTTCCTGAATTTGGTTAGACAAGCTCAGGGACTACATGGCTTCCATACGTCTGGCAGAAAAGCTTTTGTGACCCTGGGTCCAGTGGGCTAACTTGATGATTGCTTCTGTGACCCGAGCCCAGTGGGCTAATTTGATGACTGCATAGCTCCCTGAAATACCAACCTTTGACAGCTTTGCATAATTCTGTCTGAGCTTTGGTAAGTCTACAGGAAAACACTCTTGATTTTTGTGTGATTTGGTTAGCTCCTTACTGAAAGGTTTTCGCTTCTTGATCAGGCAAACTGGCACAAAACTGGAACTCAGTAAAATTGGACCTAGTTTTGTGCTGCCAATGCTGATGGGTTTTGTTCCCAGTGCAAACTATGTATATGCCATTTGCATGTGTTTTCCTACGTGCAAGTGAAAAAGTATTGTTTGAAGCAGGCCTCCATCACTCACCTGATGTGCTCTATTCAGGGAGGTGTTATTTTTAACACCTTGACAAGCGGAACTAATTGCTTTTGGCTGGCTGCTAAAAATGTAGACTTTAAATATCACACTGTTTAATAATACAATCTGGAACATATTTGAAGAGCTACAGTATTTAAAGTAGGTATTGTTCTTAATAGTATTTTATATCTGGGGAGATTTTATGGTATATTTTAATGCAAGCAGAGCCTCAAAATGTTAATGCAGGAATACAAGGTGTTAAGTGCTTTTTTGTGTTTTAAGGGGAAATCATTTTTCTGGCCAGTGGAGTAGTAATCAAATTCTTAAGGCATATCCACAAGAATGACTTAAACTTGTCATTCCCTTTCTTCAGAAAATACCAGGAATTATTATTCTTGGCATGGTAGGGGGTAGCTAAGCCTGACCCACCTGCTCCAATTTGAGCCATTTTTCAACACAAAGATCAGTAAATTATCCTAAATCTCGGGAGGATTGCAATAGGGAAATACGACTGAACTGAGCAGACAGCAGAGTTGGGCGGAGGAAATGTGGACTCTAAATAGGTGCGGTGAAATAGACAAGAATTAAATTGTTCTGAAACTGATATTTCGTATACATGCCCTTAGGTTTTACACAAGCTTTTTACAATGAAGGAATGTAAAAATTACCACTGCTACCGCAGTATTAAATCAATTGGTTTTTACTACCATTACAAAACTAGCTATTATGGCCAGGTGAGAATGCATTATTGCAGAATCATTTACTATGATAACTACCACATTCAAAAAGATGTACTTGTATGAAGGCTTCAGGAGTACTATATTTCTCCTCCCCAATGCCTTCTGAGTTTGACTCTGTGTTATTTGTTCTGCTTCCAAACTGTTTACATATACAAATATGGACTGCAATCTCTCCCCCCCCCCTTGGATCCTCCTTATTGGACAAGAAGTGACGTGGCTTAGAGTATGATTCAGATCTCACCTTGGCCACAAAAACCAGTAAGTGGCCTCAGTAAGTGGCCTCAGGCTAGCCACTGTTCTGTCAGCCTGAGCTCTTCATCTGCAATATGGAGATTAAAGTGCCATCTGGAGTTTTATAACAGGGTCTCTCAAAAGTGAACACCGAGGGCCTTCTGAGACAGCCACTAAGGACCATCTTTTTCCATGGACTTGTGATCACATGGACATGTGATGTCTCTAAAGCCTCCTCTGAGACCAAATTGAAATTGCTGCTATATGTAGGGTAGTTATAAGAACAATTGAGAGAAATTATGCAAAGTACATTGAACATTTGAAATATGTTAAATAAACATATTGAGAAGCATTGCTTCTTCTCAAATATCTGTTTCAGTTGTCTTTGTTTGTAGTATGACACTATTGCTAAGTAGAAGTAAGAAATTGTGCTTCTTTTTTAAAAAACAAACAAACCATGAATAGTATCTTTAGGTATAGAAACCTTATCAGAGGGCGGAGCACACACTATAATTTAATTTTGGCATTAAAACCAATCTGCCCTTTTCCCCAGACAAATGTTAATTCAATAAATGATGGCATCATTATCTATTATAGCCTTCCCCAACCTGGTGGACCCCAGATGTTTGGGACTACAATTCCCTGCATCTCAGATCATTAATCAAGGTGGCTGGTGTTGATGGGGGTTGGAAGTCCAAAACATCTACAGGGCACTTGGTTGGGGAAGGCTGATGTGGGACCAACAGAACTGGTTGATAGCCGCATCCTTCTTGAGAAATACATTTGTTCCAAGTGACTAATGGCACAAACAAAGCTTCCAGGTTCGTTAGTTTTGATCCTATGCTATTTTAAAACCTTGTCCTGGAAGCACATGCTATTCCTCATGACCTAATTATAGGCTGCTCTTCTACTTCTCAATCAGACATGAAAATTAAGTGGTATAACAACTGAGTTTGTAGATAAGACTACATCTTGGGTCATTTCACTCCTCCACCTGTGAGAACCATCGATGCAAGATACTGTGACTTCTTTTTAAAAAAAGAAATAACAGCCTGAACCTATTCCTCTTCTTCTTTATACTGTATGTATGGTGTTATTGATCTTATATGACACTATTGAGTGTGCACTTTATAAATATACTGATATATAAAAAGTCATACCTTCAGCACCTTCTTGTGGTTGCATCATTTGTGCCCTAAGTTAATAACCCAATGTTCTGAAAGAGGTCAAAAAAAGAAGGGTATGATGAGCAGTTTTAGGCTGCATTCAGACAACATGATAGTCAACTCTATAGTTGTTCATCTAGGACCGCCCTCTTCCCTCCTTAGTTCTCCTGCTAGTATCCCATCAGCCATTGCTACCGAAAATTTGGCCTGCCAGCTGCACTAGAGTGACAGCCACCACTTTGACCGCTCTTGCCTTGTGACTCTGTGGCTGACCAAATAATCAGTGGTACCATCCACACAACACAACAATAGTGGTTCAAATAGACAGCTCTGCACAGCATTGTTTATTTGCGTTGTTATTTTGGCCAAATAACCAACATTTGGTTAAAAAACTTCCCTCCACACAACACAATAATAAATGATGGGTTGAATAACTAACCATAGACTATTTAAATCACCGTTGGTTACTGTGTTGTCTGAATCCAGTCTTAAAGTCAGCTTGATTTCCCTGAGTGCTTTAAGTATATGTTTAAATCTCTCCCACTGAAACAAATAGGATTTTAAAGTATTTCACTATGCTTGGATCATTCATGCCCAAAGACTATATACCAGTATGTCAATGAAGGTCATTCAAAGAACAGCAGTATCCTTTTATGATACAATAAATAATTTAAATATTAAAAGCATTACATATAGTGATTGATTTGTTATGGTAAGATAAATTATGAATGCTTAAACAATGAAATAGACAGAGGAAATCTTTGTGTGGCTAGATTTAATATCAGGGCATTAAAATGTTTTAAATATATTAAGAATATAAACCAATTAAAAACCAAGTAAGAATATTTAAGAACCCTGTTGAATCAATCCAGAGGCCTGTCTTGTCTGGCATCCTGTTTCCTGCAGTGGCCAACTAGATGCCTGTGGGAAGTCCACAGCAGGACATGAGGGCAATAGCCGTCTTTTGCTGTTCCCCCAGGAACTGGTATTCAGAGGCATATTTCCTCTGGTCCTGGAGATAGCATATAGCCATCATGACCATTGATAGCCTTATCCTTCCTGAATTGGTCTAAACACCTCTTAAAATCATCTAGGATGGTGGCCCACATCACATCTTGTGATAGTGAATTCTATACCTTATGCAGTAAATTCTATAGTTTATGCACTGGGGGTAAAAAAGCACCTCCTTTTGCTTGTCCTGAACTTCTTGTCATTTATTTTCATGGGGTGGCCCCAGGTTCTAGTATTATGAGGGAGAGAAAAATGTATTTCTCTACAACATGCATAATTTTATACAGCTGTATCATGTCCACCCCATACTGGCCCTTACTTTTAAAACTAAAAAGCTCCAACCATTGTTACCTTTCCATGTAGGGAATTTGCTCCAGTCTGCTGATAATTTGTATTGCCTTTGTCTGCACTTTTTCCTGCTCTATAATATTTTTTGTGATGCAGCTGCCAGAAGTGTGCATAGGCCTAGTTTGTTTCAAAAAGTTCCTGATAATGCCAAACAACTGGTTATCTTTATCTTTTTTTATGTAGGCTAATGCAAAACGAGCAAATCCAGAAATGCATGGTAGAATGAAAAAGGTCAGAGGCTGGTTGTAGAGCATTTAATTTTTGCCTTATGGTATAATTACCTCTTTTTAAACTGAATAGTATGGGTGGTAAAGATGATTCATTCAGCATTATTTATTCTTTTCCTTGTTTGTACTTGCATCTTAACTCTCCTCCATCTGAAATAAAAACAAAAAAGCTGGTTTGGACAGTTTCAGGTACTGATCTACTGAAATGCAGATTCTAAAAAAAAAATGTGGGTGAATTCAGACATGTTTTCCATTCATTTGCTGCTTGGGGAGCTCTACTTCCCCTTAGTACTTAACAGGATGGTATAGTTGGCCCTGGAGTTCTTACCAAGTAGTTTCATGTGCTGAATTTTTGCCCCACTCAAATGTTGGGTGCCAGAACAGATCAAATTGGGAACCCCTCAGGTTTAATGGAGTACCTCTTGAGGGTAAACTTTGGTAAATGAACAAATAATATCTCCCACTCAGATTGATCTAGGACAAGCAGGTTAGGATTTTAATGTGCATAGGGCTGCCAGATCTTTGCCTGTTATTATGCATAACTATATTTGGTAGAGATAAAATATGTATTGGAATTTCACTGTTATACCCTTCACAAACCAGAGATCACAACCCAAGAACAAATTATGGCTTCTCTCCCAGGGCTGTTCATGGTTAACAACCTATAGGTAAGCCATAGTGCAGAATTCACACGTAATGACAACCTACAATTGCACAACCTATACTCAACCCATACTCTGGATTGTTGTTACTAAACAGCATGGAAGCTATACTGTTCGGTCATTTGAACACAGCTATATGAGAGGGTGTGTGTTATAAAGTCTTGCCAGTTGGAACAATGATGGTCTGCCTCTCTCTAATAATAAATAACTCATTGTATGGTAAACTGTTTCTGGATTGTATCATTTCAGATTGCAGGCAGTTGATTGCATGATCGATTGCTTTTCCTCTATTAAAAAACAAGCAAAACTCTCTCTATATAGAGGAATGGAGGGTTCTAGCCTAGGGAGATTTTTTTAAAAAAGCGGAGCAGCGTTTAGTCATGCAGTTACCCAACAGCAGTCTGAAGTGGTACGGCCCAGGAGCAGATTTACCATGTCATGAGCTGTTTATCTCTAGATAACCTCTATGCTTATAACAAAATATAGAAAATACCACAAAAGGGGCTTATCTTCCAAGCCTTACTGTTTGATTGTAAATGTCACCAGTGGTTATTAATGATCACTGATATTTTAATGTGATTCATTGTTGTGTTGCATCATATAAAGCTTTCTACTCCCCTTTTCCTTATTGTGGAAAAAAGATGAATAGCAGAGTGGGTGGAATATGCTTTTCGTGCTATGAATGAAAGCAGTGTTTTTAACTTGAGCTCTGCAACATTCAGAAGTAGCCAGGTCTATTGCTGCTAGAGCAAAAATCCAGAATACCCATATACAAAATACAGTTACTGTTTTAAATTGTTGATTCACACAAATGCGTAGAATTAACATTGCATTATCCTGCGGGACTTTTCCCCAGTTTAGTTCCATAACTAATGATCTAGTCTTCACATGTTATCAGAATAGTGTCTATTGCCTAAAATAAGGCTGCTTTTTTGGACAGACTGCTGGCCAGTGGCAGAGCACATGCCCTGTTAATGTCAGAGTTAATCCCTGACATCTCCAGCCAATTGACCTCTGGCAGCAACCCACCCACCCATCTCAACCCCATGCATATTCACTTGTAAGTAAGGCCTACTGAGTTCAATCAAACTTCCAAAGCCTTAGAGAACCACTGCCGCTCCAGAACCCTCCCAGTGTTTTTTTTTTTAATTTTTATTTAAAACACAAAATAAACATCTTACAAAAGAACAACAACACAACATACTACATACATTTAAATAAATGTTGAATACATATATATTGAGTAAATATTATCTATTACCTATCCTATCATACAATATAACCATTCTTAACATAAGTGCCCCCCCTCCACCTCGGGATCTATTCCTGCTTCCAAAATCTCATGCTTTCTTCCGCTGGCGGTTTCCCACTTCCCCTAGAAAACACAAATATTAGGAACTGTTTCCAAATTCCTTCAAACTCATTTATTTTGGTTATACCTTTCCTCCATTTAATATTACAAGTCAACTTATCATTAATAGCTATATCCCATATTTCTTTGTACCATTCTTCAATAGAATATTCCCCTTGGATCTTCCAGTTCCTAGCTACAATCAATCTTGCTGCAGTCAGCAAATTCCTTATCAGTTCCTTAATTTCCTTTTTACATTTAAAATCTTCTTCAAATAGTGACAGCAATGCAACTTTTGGTGTTCGTTCTATCTTCATAGAACCCTCCCAGTGTATTGAACCTCAGTTCCCTTCAATCCCAGAGAGCGTGGCCAATGGTCAGGGACAATGGGAGTTATACTCCAAAACATCTGGAGGGTACCATGTTGAGGGAGGCTGTATGGTTTGACTTTGTAAAATAATTTTGATGTGAAGCTGTGAGAGCTGGACCGTAAGGAAGGCTGAGTGAAGGAAGAGAGATGCTTTTGAACTGTGGTGTTGGAGGAAAATCCTGAGAGTGCCTTGGACTGCAAGAAGATCAAACCAGTCCATACTCCAGGAAATAAAGCCAGACAGCTCACTTGAAGGAATGATATTAAAGGCAAAACTGAAGTGCTTTGGCCACATAATGACAAGACAGGATAACCTGGAGAAGAGGCTGATGCTAGGGAAAGTGGAAGGCAAAAGGAAGAGGGGCCGACCAAGGGCAAGATGGATGGATGATATTCTGGAGGTGACGGACTTGACCTTGGGGGAGCTGGGGGTGGCGACGGCCGACAGAAAGCTCTGGCGTGGGCTGGTCCATGAAGTCACGAAGAGTCGGAAGTGACTGAACAAATAAACACATTGCTTCAACAAATGCCTAGTTTGTCTGTTTTAAAAATAAAGCTTTCATTGGAAACCAGGAAGAAAGAATATATAGGAAGTTTTAGCATGCACATGGCGTCTGATAACAATTTTGACTAGGCATTGCTGTTTGAAGATTCTGAGAGCCCTGCAGGATCAGACTGAGGTTTCATTTAGTCTAGTGACTAGACTCTAGGCCTCTGTTTCTAATAGTGTCCAGCTGGATGTCTCACATATCTGTTGGTTTCATACGGACCATACCAGTAGTGTCTTCATATCCAAAAATGAAAATAATGTCTGTGTGTTGCTGTATTCTTATCAGAGAGCTGGATCTTCTCTTGACTGTGACAGATGCATCTCTTCATGCAAGATTTTTCCTGGCAGCAGAACTCTGTTTGGGTGATACGAGGATTCCCCCACCCCCTGAACCTTCAATACATAATCCCATAAAATCTTGAGCTAGACGATGATTGTGTACTACTCTGTCATTAAATTTATTTATTTATTTAAAACATTTGTATCCTGCCCTATATCATTAGGATCTCAGAGCAGCGTACAGATAAAAGCATACAGTATAAAACAATAAATATACACAGCTAAAAACAAATTAAACCATGAACCAAGTTAAAACAATATATAATTTAAAAGCAGTAAAAACAATTAAAACAGTTAAATATACCACTTAGAAGGGGAAAAAGCTCTCTATTTATGATTCCGCATCTCTAGGCATTCCAAGGAGAATGTGTGAGAAGATATTTAATTGTTGACTAATTTTAGGATGTTTTAACAATGTATATTATGTTCTTAATTCAGTTTTATGTATTTTATAGTTACGGTTGTTCCCCGCCTGGATCAAAATGGAGAGGCGGATAAGAAATAATAATAATAATAATAATAATAATAATAATAATAATTAGAAGTAGTGTTAGTAGTATTTTCTACCTGCCTGGAAATTTGGAACTTTAAAATGCTCAGTCACCATTAAGTAATTAATCACAGCAACTAAATTGCATAGTAGTAAATTCTGACTGAGCAGAAATGTTAACTGACTTGCCTCAGGGATAGGAGGGACTCCTTAAAACAGAGGTAGCAGGTGACAGTCATGATTGACTCCATGTTTCCCACTTGTAATGCCATACACTTTTCATTTGTAAACATTTCCTGTTAATTTAATCTGCATTGCTTGTAATGAAACTCAGGTTTAAATTCACAAAAGCAGTAAAAAAGAAGTAAAAGGGAATACTTAAGTAGAAACTCCTCGAACAAGTCTTGGATTAGATTATTTCAAATGATTTGCTTTGACAGCATTGCAGGTTTTTAGGAGTGTCAGTGTGGGTTGTTGAGAATAAGAAACAAACATGGGAGATTAATGATTTTTGATGTGGTATGGCATCCACCTGTGTGTGTGTTGTTGTTGTTTTGCAAGTCTTTTGCTAGACCAATGTCTGCTGGCAAGAGAGATTGAAAGTGTTTCAGCTTCACAGCCATTCAGTCCAAATGGACATGCTTCATTTTGAAAAAAACGAACAAACAGTGCTGTGAAAATGGAAATATTTTCATCCACATAAATTATCCTAAATAAAAGGCATTGACTTCTATTTATTTTTAAATGTTTAATCTGAAACATTGGCTGTTAAAAAGAGGGAGTACACACAAACTCCTTCTATGCATTCACTAGAGTTGTGAGAGGGCTGTGGCCCCTGTCCCAATTCAGTCATGATCAGTCATTTGTGCATTCAGATGCAATGAGGGTATGTACATAGAGCTCCTTCCTTTGAGGTGGGGGGACAGGATGGTGTTTAGGGATAATGAGATTTTCCCCTTGCATGGAGAAGCTCTGTATGTGCATAGAGGTTTTTCTAATGGCTGAAAAACGTGGCTGGGCTGTGCAGCTTGACCTCAGGGCCCTCTCATGTGGTCTTTAAATGCATGAGGGCATCAGAACGCAAATAGCTAATATCCTCCTGCAGATCTTTCATACTAACATTACAAGAGAGTGGATAGAACAGCTGATAAAGCATCTTAAAATGCATTACAGATTGGAAATGAAATGCCATCAAAAGCTTGGGTCTAACAACATTTGTAATTGGCCCTTAAGAGATATAGTTGGTATCTAACTAGTGTGCCTGGGGGGTGCATTCCAAACTCTGGCTTATATTATCATATTTCTAATATTTGCTGGCAAGTAAATAGCTAATTTGCCATTGGATATTGCCCTGTCCAAAACATAGGACAGAAATGAATCATAGAGCCTGATCCTATATGTGTTCAGTGGTCCTTACACCCATGTATGTGTGCATAGGATTGCAGCCTTAATACTTCAATTAGGCACCTGAAGCTGAGTGGTTAGGGTTTACATTTCAAGAACATTCATCTGTCTCTAAACAATGTTCCCCCCTCGACCACATGCCTCACGTTTTACAACTGAGCAGGCCCCAAAGTAGAAATTTCATGACACAACACAGTTTGCCAAAACGCACATCAAATGCAACAGCTTGGGAAAGACGTAAAAGACATGCTATTTGTAGAACTGTATGGGAAACATTCCAAACAAATTTTAAGAAGCAAGATCAAGCGATTCTTGAAGCAATTTCCACTCCTACGCCCGCAGTCCATTTTTGCCAAACAGATTAAATATCTTTTTACAAAGGGAGTTTCATTACTCCAGTAGTGATTTGGTTCGCAGACTGTAATCTTTAGCCATTTTGAAACCATTGTTTTTGAGATTGTTTCTTCTAAAAAAGAAAGGGAGGCTAAACACAGTCCGACTTACTGTGCAAACAGATATTTTCTGAAACTTCAGCTGTAATACTTAAATGCAATTACTTTTGGTTGACTTTAAGCAGTTTTTGATCACATTGCCAACTACTATTGAGATATCCAGATGTTATTCACATAAAAGTGAAAGACTGCTATCATCAGCTACTGAACATCCTGCATTACCTCAGGCATTTATCTAGCAATGGGAATCAGAATAGAGCTGTAGTATTCCCAAATTTTTCTCTGAGTACATGTGAGAAGTGAGGAACAGGTTGAAATAGAGCGCCCCAAAGTGAACATGCTTAGATAATCAAATAGATATTTCAGAGGTTGATAACATTGTAACTGTTGAACAGTCCTTGTTTACAGAAAATCCTGGTTGTGCATCTTCATACTCACTATTTTAGATCTCTGTTCCTTGCGATAAATTATTGAGTTCCTCCTGCATCTGTGTACTCAAAAATTATTCTCATGCATAGTTGTTCCTATACCAAGAGATAATGTTTTTGGTAAGCAAAGGATTATTGACCAGAATTGAGCAAGATATTTGGGGGCTTAAAGTAGCAAAATATAAATAGTATTTGTATGTGGAGGCATATAATTTATAAATACTGACAATTTGCCAACTATTAATCTTGCCTAAAAGTATGCTGCTTAAGTCAGCTGCCTCCGTGTACCTAATACTAAGGCTAGTCTTGACGCTGATACACATTTAGAAGCAATTCATATGTTGTGTCTCTGATTGCCTCTGCTTGGGATAGAGGAGAAAGGTGGGTAACAGCTGAAACTGGGAGTGTTTGGGGAAGGGCCCTTCATGTGAGCAGGCAGAAGCTACCTACAGGCCAATGCAGCTGGTTTCACTCCATCATTAGCATCCCAATATAAGGCAAGCCGGAGATGCTTTTGATTGCTGGAAGCAATTATCTTGTTTTGTGCTCTGTCCCAGTTGCTTGCCTACCAGCTCCTTGACTTTATTTGAACGATATCTGACCCTGGAAAGACCTCAACTACTCTTCTGCGCATCCCTGAAACCTGTACTGTTTAACTTGGCTCCCGATGGATATTTCTGGCATACCGACCTTGGACTTAATTGACGATTAATTGACGACTCTAGTTGCGGCTTATCTTGTAACTCCCGTGATTTACAACACTCTAGAATTCATGGCTCTTTCAATATATGCTTGGTCCTCTTTTTGTTTTTGGCCACCATAATTTTTTTAAGGTGGTTGTTGTTGTTATTTTAGATCTGTCTCATTCCGAACCCAGCATCCCATCCTTGCTTTGCCCAAATATTGCCTGCTTTCCTTCCTTCCTGGAATATGTGAAATCCCTTGTCCCCTTCCCTCTTTCTCTCATCAAGTTTCTAGTAACAACTTTGGGGCCCAGTGAGATCACTCAGGACTCACTATACCATAGTGGAAGGAGGAGCAGTGCACAAGGGAATCACTACTGTTATTTCCGATCTCAGTTTGGAGATAACCGTGGGGATTGCTCCAAGGGTGGAGCTTGAAGGAATCCAAGGAAGCTCAGTGGGCCAGATAGAGTTTCCCCTCCCATGCGCAATGGGATGTCTTTATATCTTCTTTGGTTTTGTGTGCCATTTCTTGGACAACCCTTAGTATTCCTTTTTCATTTTTGGTTCACAAAAGTCTTTCTCTTTCTCTCCACATGCCAGTTTGTTCCTCCAGGCTCAATATCTTCAGCGTGCTAAGCTAGTTGTCCATCTGAGTAGAACCACAGATTTTTGCTTCGGTCCCTATTCCCCCCCAATGTCAAACAAATGCTCCTGTGTGGTAGGCTTCTCTGTGTGCTGTTATTAGGCCCGGTCAGGAGTGCTGGAAGAGGCCATTGTGTGTGTAAATGACAAAATAGTCATTGAGGATATCTGAAGCAAGGGGAAACCTCACAGAAATGAAATATTTATTGAGGGAAAAGCCCACCCCACCCAATACCATTTTGGTAGCTTGAATCTCTATTGTATTTCTGCGGAATATTTTTAATGCTGGGTATTTCAAAAATCAAAACAAATGGAAAACCAATGGAGGTGCCCTAGGCACAGCAGCCATTTTGTCTGTATCCACAGCAACAGTGCTGAAGGTTTCTCATTCAAACCAGACTTTAGACTAATATTGCTTGCCTTGGTAAGATCTGACAGGATCGCAGCAAGGTAGAATGGCTTCCGGCCAGTAGACTTGTGTGTGACCTTTTACTTCGCTTCACATTTACAGATTGCAAAGGACCATGTCTGAATCCACAATGACAGTAGCATTGCACACACATGCAGAACAGCAGGAGTTCTAGCAAAGGCTACAAGTGTGTAGTAATGGGTAACTAATATTATCTTGGTGTGTACGTACAGATCTGTCCTAATATGTTACGACAGTTAAATTCTGCTCTTTGGTTTATCCTTGTTACATTTTTGATACACATTTTCTGGTAGTAAAAATCCTGCTATATAACCCATCTTTAACCCCAACCTGCAACATACGATTCACTAATTTTTTTTCTTTACTCTGTCAGTGTTTCGGCCTCTGCCCTTGTTTTCACAGTTCTGTATATGTGTAGTGTCTTCATCTTTCTCACTTTTTATTCTTTTCTTTCCAAAATATTTTAGTTCCACTGCTGGTTTATACTATATGCAAGAAATAATAAAAGATTCAGAAAGAGAGGTTAGGTGGACTGCAAATGGTTAACCTAGAGAGCAGGTGATTTGGAGAAGGGAGTATATGTTATTTTAAAGTAGTTTAGAAGGATCTGTAATTATTAGGTTGGATCCAAATGTTCTCTTCCTCTGTCGAAGGTAGTGATGTGCATTTTATGGAAAATTTTGAACTGGAAAATTTTCTTGGATATTCGATTAATTTGCATATTAGGTTAATTTACATTAAAAAATAAGTTTGCATTGGAAATTTACTTTTATTTATTTATTTATTACATTTATATACCGCCCCATAGCCGAAGCTGTCTGGGCGGTTTACAAAAGTTAAAAACAGTGAACATTAAAACCAAATATACAAAATTTAAAACCATAAATTTTGTTATGGAAATAAGCACTCTTGCTAATTTTGAGTTGCTTTTAGAACCACTAATCCCCCAGTTCACTCATGTAAATCCTTCTGGTGCACAAACAAAATAGGATACTGAGCAATAGTATGTACTTCCCTTACATTGTTTAAATTTAAGGGGAAATCCTCTAAAATTCTGAAAACTGTTGATGAACTAATACATTTAAGCAACCCAAACAAATGTGCATGATATGCTGATGACCATTCATCTATAACTTTGAAATTGTTAAGCTTGCCTAACATTGTATTTGTAATTGACATCCATTTATTGTTACTACTGAATTTATGAAACGGGAAAATTTCTGCAGAAAAATAAAGCAGTGGAAAATTAACTTCCCCTCACCACAGGACAGATGAAGGGAAACCTTGGATCCAACGCAGACCCTGGAAACCTTTGTTCCTTATCGTAAAGACAATAGAATTAGAAGTATCACTTTATACTGCAGGGAGGCTGCCACATCTCCACAAGCTGTGACCTAGTTTTGTTGCTTGCTAGGTGATTGACATCCATCTCTGTCTTTGCGGTATCAGGCAAGCAACAAAAAAGCTGAAGATTGCTAGAGTCTGTCCCAGAGGAAGACAAATTGGGCAGGTACAGATATATGAGAAATTCATTGGAGTTCAGTTTTGACTAAAATTTACTGAGTTTACTCCTCGCATGGACCCAAACACAATCTGTGGACGAAGTTCATACACTTCCAAGCTTACGATATGATTCTGTTCTGTTGTCAGAGAATGATGCCTCCTTCTTCCAGCAGTTTTGGATTCTTAAGATTCTGTTTGTTTTTTCTTTAAGGCTTGAACACCCCATGGCAACGGTTGAGTTTAAATCCACAGACAAACTATGAATAACACCCTGACGCTATCCTGTTGAATATCCTATTCTTGTTTTTATAGTATCTAGAGAAGGAATGTGCCATGTATGTGGAATTTGGTACCTGGAGGGAAAGCTTAGAGTTGGCATGTGATCAGAAGAACCTTGAGGTGTTTTTTTTATATATATATTTAAAAGTCTAGCCCTGATGGTAGCAGGCATGTTTATTTTAAACATGAAGATCATATCTCTGGGAAACTCAGGTATTCAGGAGTGGAGATTTTCTGCCCACTATGCCTAAATGTTCTCTTCCATAAGAGCTACTTTCAACTAGCTGTATATTAATTATCTGCCATACTTCTGCTTCGCTCCTAAATCTTACCTCGCTGCAGAATTGGATTTCTAAATTCTATAAAAACATAAACATTCAGTATAAAATATGCACATTCAAAATATTTATGCAAACCATTTTGCATAATTTTGATCAGAATGAGTGTTCTTGGTGCATATTTTCCCCAGCTTCAGTCTAAAAATATGTGTCTGCACATAAATCCTCTTACAAAAATAAACCTTCATTTTAATAATCTTTGAGTCTGTGTATCTTATATTCAGTAGTTATAAATTATGCTTGATTAGTTTCATTGAGTTCTGAAATCTAAAAAATGTTCATAATTAGAAAAAAATGGAATACAATTTATTTATTCATTTATTTTATGTATTAAAACATTTGTATCCCGCCCTATATCACTGGGATCTCAGGGCGGCGTACAGGTAAAAATTTGCAATAAACTATTCTCAATTTGAATGATATGAATTGTAAGCACAATTCCTGTGGCCACAAAATGCTAATAGCTTTTGAAATGTTGGTAGCATTTAATACATGGGTCATGTTCTGTTCCAACAGTCTTCTCAATCTGGTCCCGTCCAGATGTTTTGAATGACTTCACCTGGCATTCCTGACCATTGATCATGCTGGCTGGGAGTTGAAGTTCAAAACATCTGGAGATCAACAGTCTGGGTAAGGCTGTGCTACAAGAAAAGAATAGGTAGGGGGATCCCATGCCTCTCTTCAGGGACATGGACTCTTGGGTGGAGGAGGAAGAAGATTTAGATTTCTGGTTGAGACTTTCCAGTCAACCTGGGGCATGGCTAGACAGGGCGATATACCAGGGATCGTCCCAGGATCATCCCTGTGTGTCCACATGACGCACAGGGAATCCCAGGAGCAGGGAGGGATGATCCTTGCATTTCCCTGGGATATGGCCCTACACATTTTCCTTGCTTTCCCCCACAGTCCTGGGATGATCCCAAGACCGTGGAACATGTGGGCAGCCATAGTCCTGACTCCTTGCAAGTAAGTGCAAGGAGCTGGGCACAGGGCATGGAGCTCTGCAAGTGCTCCATGCCCATTGGGGGCGGGGGGGGGGGGAAAGTGGGGTTAGTTTGGGTTTTTTTTGCGCTGGTGCGCTCCAGCTCCTGTTTCGTTAAAAAAAATGGCAGGTGCGACGTCCACTTCCTCCTGGGACGTCGCATGCCATGTGTCGATGAGGGGAAAGATCTCGCGATCATCATATCGTGAGATCATCCCCCTCCACCCCCCTCGTCTAGCCATGCCCCATGTCAGACTGAAGTGTTGTGAGGCAAGAAGTGAGGCAAAATCATAAGCTGGAGAGACAAGCTGAGGTCCCCCAAAGGCAGTCTTGGAAAGCATCGAGAGAGAGAAAGAGAAGCAAGGACATAAAAACCTGGAAAAAGCTTCCAGTGTCATAATGAAAAGCAAAGGAAGAACTGGCCTTGGCTAAAGGAGGACCATTCTAAGTTGCATGCACTGGCATTGCTAAAGCTACTTGAGTCCAAGAAGGTCTATAGTTTTCCTCAAAGAAAGGCAGAGGCTCAAGGAGCTGAAACTGACAGCAACGGACATTGGATATTTTTGCAGTTGATTTGTGTTGTAAAACTGCTTCATGTTCATTTCCTCCTCAGTAACTATGCTCCATCAGTTGAATAGACTTTCAGTGCATATCCTTCCTGGTGTGTAACCCTAAAGAACCTGGTGCATCACGGAGAATGGTTGGTCTCATAACACTTGTTATATGTTCCTCCACTCCCCTAGCTTTGTGTGCAAAATCATGACACCCCCCCCCCCCCGTTTCTTTTTTGGAGTAAACTGCCAAGGTGTTATGTCTGTACCAATGTGTTTGCTAACTATGACCAGCTCACAATTGACAGCCATGGGCAAACTGTAAACTGTGATTTTACTGACCATGCATAGCAAAATGCTTTTCAGATTCTATACTGTAACCACACTAAACTCCTAAAAAGAAAAGGGGAGGGAGGCTTGTGAATGTGTGCAGCCGCAGAAGGCAAACTCCATGCTAGTCATTATTAGAAAAGAATTTGAGAATAAATCTGCCAGTATCATACTGTCCTTATACAAATCTATGGTGCAACCACACTTAGAATACTGTGTACAGTTCTGGACACCACACCTAAAAAAAGGTATTGTAGAGCTTGAAAAAGTGCAGAAAAGAGCAACTAAATGATCAAGGGGCTGGAGCATCTTCCCTATGAGGGAAGGTTACAATAGCTAGATTGTTCAGCTTGGAAAAAGGAGGCTAAGGGGAGACCTGATAGAGGTGTACAAAATTATGCGTGGTGTAGAGAATGTGGATAGGGAGACATTTTTCTCCCATTCTAGAATCTGGGGTCATCCCATGAAGCTGATGGGTGGGAGGTTCAGGACAGATAAAAGGAAGTACTTCTTCACACAGTGCATAATTAAAGTATGGAATTTACTACCACAAGATGTAGCGATGGCCGCCAGTTTGGATGGCTTTAAAAGGGGGTTGGACAAATGCCTGAAGGAGAAGGCTGTCAATGGCTACTAGTCCTGATGGCTATGTGCTACCTCCAGTATCAGAAGCAATAAGCCTATATACACCAATTGTTGTGGAACATGGGTGGAAGGGTGCTGTTATTCTGTTTTTGGTCCATGGTCAACAGCTGGTTGGCCACTGTGTGAACAGAGTGCTGGACTAGATGGACCCTTTGTCTGATCTCACATGGCTCTTCCTACATTCTTAATGGGGGAGGACGAGGACCAGGAGTATGGGGACATGTGGGGGTATTCCTGATCTTGTAATGATGGTTACAATATTGGGCAGAATGCCTGTACCATTATGTCTTTGCCAGGCCTGGGTCTGGATTAGATTTCAGTAGTTTTGAGACAAGTCCAGTCCAGTTTGAATAATTAGTGCGAACACCCAGTATTTAAGAGGGTAGTGTGCAACAATGTAAGTCGCTTAAATATATTTAAGCAGCTTTTTATTTGGTTGGCATAAAAATGGCTTGTTAAAAGCTTTTGCATATCAGCATAAATGTCAGAATGCCATTGAATATCTGCACAGCATTCCATTTCTGTAGGAACTGATCTTCCAGGTTTATGGGGAGAAAAGGAAGCTAAACTGATTTTAGTTTGAATTGTGTTTCTTAGCTCTTCTGCCTAGACATCATACATTTTAATGATAGAAACACAGGTGTATCTATATGTTTATTATACTGGTTTTGTGACAGGTTTCCTATTGGGTGCCTTTAGCGTTTGTAGCTTTAAAAAACTGAGTATAGTCAACGTATGTTTTTCATCTTTGAGCCCGCCTCGGATTCTTTCAAAAGCAAATTTAAGTAGGGATGTAGGGCACATAGACAAATGTCAAGAATGCTAATCTATGTTCTTTCTTCAAAAGCTTCTTAAGATTATCTCATTAGAGGAGGCAAATTTTGCCTTCAAGTCAAATAATGTAGGAATACTTCATTAAAATGCACCATGAGAATTGAGCGCTCTTGATTTGTGAAACTGCAGCAAGAAGCAGAAGTTTGCAATTTGGGATTTCCAAAAACAAATGAATCCCCACTTACAAGTAAACCTTTTAAAAGTTCACTAGGCTGACACTTAACATTCCCTTTGGTTATCTTTTCTTCTGGGTACAATTAGGGTATTTTTGCAAAGGTTAAAACTTTTTCTCTCTCTCTTTAGGCTCAGCTAGAAGGCCATGAAACATTAGTAATAGTAATAGCAAATAGTAATTTGCACTTTGAGGATAATGTCCTGGGAAAACTCCTGTCTTTGTGTCGTCGTCCCCCTTGAGAATTGGGGAATTTATATTTTATTTAAATTTACATCTGGCAGTCCCTTGAATTTTATTTATCCTTTCAGAAATCCCAGTAAATACCATTCCATCTTATAGATGAAGGGACGTGAAGTATCTATAGCTGAACTGAATTGAAATGGGAACTCTATCATTCATTTCCCTCATTGGCTTGGTTTGCATGGTGCCTTGTTTAAGCCATGATGTGTGCTGGCTGCCATTTTCATAATTACTCGCCTGGGCATGGCTTGTTGAAGGGGAAAACAACACCCAAATCACCCAACAACAGGCCATAGGTTATTTGAGGGTTGTTTCCCCCTCAAAAAAGCCATGCTGCTCAAGTTCAGATGACATAACATGCCACATCTGAGCGAGTAATTAGGCAATGGCAGCCAGCACATGCTGCAGCTTAAATGCCGGTTGGTAAATGCTGCAATTTGCAGTAGATCAAGAAAGGTTTCTGACTCCCAAATGTCTTAACGGTAGTGTCGTGTTTCTCAGAACGCTCTTACTTTCGATGGGAGGCAAATGAGGAGGCTTGCTAAGTAATTCACAAAGCTTTTATTAAGCAATAAACATCTCTTCTACCTGAATAGAGTCTAACCTCTTGCACAGGCTGGCTGGTGTCTGGCGCTGCGTCTTCTAATTCTGAATCTGATTCTGACTGATTACCTGAACCATCTTCTCCCAAAACAGGGGCAGTAGGGTTAGACATGAAATTTATATACCACCTTTCCCCCCAATACTGGGACTCAAGGCGCCTTTACAAATTAAAACATGTACAGTTAAAAACAGATAGATATATACACAAATTAAAAATAATTAAACATGCTACAGTATGTCCTGTGTCCTGCTTGTGGGGTCCTGGTTGACAGCTGGCTGGCCACTGTGTGAACAGAGTGCTGGACTAGATGGACCCTTGGTCTGATACAGCTTGGTCCCTCTTAATATTAAAACATTTAAAATACGAATAATTTTTTAAAAATCCAGTATATCAACAGCGCATAAACAGAGGTCGAGACTACTCCATAAAGGCCAGCCGGAACAGAAAAGTTTTAGCCTGCCTTCGGAAACACACCAGGGAGGCAACAAGTCTAGCTTCCCTGGGAAGGGAGTTCCAGAGCCCCAGGGCAGCCACTAAGAAGGCCCTCTCCCGCATTCCCACCAGGTATGTCTGTAATGGTGGTGGGACCAAGAGAAGGGCCTCCCCTGAAGATCTCAGAGGATGGGCAGGCTCATAAGGGAGAATACGGACTATCAGTTAACCTGGACCTGAGCTGTATAGGGCTTTATAGGTCATAACCATCACTTTGAATTGTGCCCAGAAACAGATTGAAAGCCAGTGGAGCTGTTTTAACAGGGAGTTGTATGATGCTCCCTGTAACCAGCCCGGTCAACAATCTGGCTGCAGCTCCTTGAACCAGCTGAAGTTTCCGAACACTCTTCAAAGGCAGCCCCACATAGAACACATTACAGTAATCCAAATGGGATGTAACTAAGGCATGTGTCGCTGTGGCCAGGTCAGACATCTCTAGGGATAGGTGCAGTTGGTGCACTATCTTTAATTAATGCAAATACACTCCTGGCCATCGCTGAAACCATCCAGGCTCAGGGCTGAACCCAGGAGTACACCCAAGCTGGGAACCTGTGTCTTCAGTGGGAGTGAAACCCCATCCAGCACAAGCTGAATCCCTATTCTCTGATCTGCCTTTCGACTGACCAGGAGCACCTCTGACTTGTCTGGATTAAGCTTCAATTTGTTTGCCCTCATTTCATTGCTGAAATGAAGACACCTTCTTTTAACGCTCAGTACACATAGCCTTGAAATTATCCTACTGTGCTCCAGTGTTCCTCTCCTAATACCATGCTGCCTGTAGGTTGTAGGATTTCTTTCTGTCTAAACATACATAGGATTGCCCCCCCCCTTAATTGTATAAGATTTTTTTTTAAAAAAGCAGCTAATTATAGGTCCTTTGCTCTGTGAGGAAATATTTATTTCTTTAAACTATGCTTGTACAGCTTGATAGCATATTATGTTTGGCTAGACCAGGGAAAGGACCATTATGGAATGAAACAACCTAATACGCCTTTGATACAGCTAGGGTGTCATCCCCGTAGTTATGAACAGCATTTTCACTTTGTTGTATAAACCTAAGGTTTCCTAGCCTGCCGCCAGTTTGTCACCCTGATGTCTGAGTAGGGGTGAGTTGAAAGCACACTCTAATGTTATAATTTTATCCATGGAAACCGACTGCAGAGCATTTAAGAACTAAATATAAACATCACTGAAAACAATTATTCTATTTCTAATACGAAACTTAAACAATCTTTCTTCTAAGTATAGAATTTCAGTGGGGAATATTTATAAGGGAGAAAAGATCATTATCCTGACTTCCTTGTGAGCTTCCCAGATGCTTCTAGCAGGACTTCCGATCTGATTCAGCAAGGCAATTCTCAAGCTCTTAAGTTCTTCCATAACCTTGTGGATGAGTATTTTCTATGAATGGAAAATCTGATAAGTCTAGCCTACCAATGGGCCAGTGTTTATGTTGGTGTTATTCTAGTAACTTCTATTCACACAATGTTTCTCCTACACTTCATCAAATATTTTACATAAAGCAGCATAATATCTGGTGCACTAAATCTTCAACTTGTGTAATCACCATGCTGTACTTCACATGACAGTATATGCTTTTTTCACATATAAATTGTCTCCATGGTAGAAAAGTTTGTATGCAGTAGCCTCTATGAAACAGGAACCCAGACCAACTGTCACCCCTGTAATTTGAAGGCATTTCTACAATATTATGGCACTATTTTATTTTGGTTGCATACTGCTTTAACTGTGATGACTTCCTTCCATGAGTCATAGGAATTGTAGTTTAGTGAGCTACTGACAGTTGTCGGTTAGAAATCCCCTCATAGAGATTTAGTGCCCAGGATTCCCTGTGAGGTGGGATGAATATTTATTATAGAGAGCCAGTGTGGTGTAGTGGCTAGAGTGGTGGACTGGGAATTCAGGAGATCCGGGTTCTAGTCCCCACTCGGCCATAGAAGCCCACTGGGTGACTTTGGGCCAGTCACAGACTCTCAGCCCAACCTACCCCACAGGGTTGTTGTTGTGAGGAAAAAACAGAGAAGAGGAGGATTATGTATGCCACCTTGGGTTACGGAGAAAAAAAGATGGGATATAAATGCAATAAAATAAACAAACTAGTTTAGTTTTATAATGTAGATATGCACTACATTTAGGCATTAGGAGTTTGATAGTTGGGCAGTTTTTTGTTTTTTGTTTATTTAACAGATCTTGATAACCCAGTTAAGGGTTTCTTTTCTTTTCCAACCAGGTGAACCTGTATCTTAGTATGATAAGGAGTTTTAGTAGCAGGTTGGAAATAGAGCTCCTTTCTCCTCTTCCGAAGATAAAACTAATCTCGCCTTCTTTTACTCCTATCACAGGCTATTGAACATATCACTATCTTACATATCTGTAGTGTGGTTAGGGTTTCCTAACAATTTCTCACGCTACATGCGTTTAATGCTGTTAATTTGAAAAACATGGTTCATTTAACCCAAACTGTGGCTTGGGATCCGCAGGAAACTCTTTGACAGTTCAGTTACAGCTTTTAGGCCAGCAGAAGTATCCATGCATTTGATGGCACTCAGTATCCCCCCGAAATACGAATGGACCAGGCAATCCTTTCCCTCTGCAACCACGTAGGCTGCGGGCACCACTGGGGGAAAAGGGAAAGAATTTGACATGCAGGGGAGGGATGTAATTGAAGAGGGAAAAAGGAGGCGACCTCTGAAGAAACAAGGAGGAGGAGAACACTAGAAGGAGCTGCCAAAGAGGGATGGAAAGGAGGAGGGAGTTGCTGACTGCTGAAGAGGTGTGCACAACACAGTTGACGAGAGAGCAGGCTGAGCTAAAAAACACCCTCGGGGCAGAAAGAAAAGAGAAGATGCCACTATGGCCTTGTAGACTTTTGCATACTTGTGGCCACCTTACAGGAGTTAGACCCAGGTTGTGGGGTCTTCCCCCATTTCTTTTCCACTCAAATATGGTGGGCTGCATGTTTCCAAACGGAAGCTCTGGGAATCTGGTGTTAGCTGAGGTAGGGTACTCAGCTGGGAGTTCTTCTCTCTCTCTCTCTCTCTCTGGACCACTTTCTGTTCACTCCTGATCTAGAAGAAACTTCATCCAGAACTTCTGCTGTATTTATAGGAAGAGGTCTGTAATTTTCCTCTGGCGCATGTTTTTGACATTCAGACCTAAACTCGAGGCTTCTGTTAATACATGTTAATAAATGTGAGAGTTAAGGATCTGTTCCCATCAGCGTTCCCAGTAATGATAAAGAGGACAATTGGAAATTGTGGCAGTTCATCTTGCAGTAGTGGCTTTGGCCCCATTGATGGCAGCCTTTCAGAAGAAGAGGACAAAAGAGGCTGTGCTGGCCAGCAGAGACAGCATAGCCTTCTGCTATCAGAAATCTCTGTGAAGCCAAGGAGATTGGGTGTAAACCTTCCCTCTTGAGCCCAGATTATGTGAGTGCGGGAAGATTGACTGCAGGGAATACTGGCAAAACAGGAGGATCAGGCTGTTTTAAAAACTGCCGAGCAAGAAAAACTGCTCTAACCCTGCGTTACAAAAAAGGTTGCAAGCTGCTTTGGGCTGGTTTGTTGCTGTATTTTGTAAAGGCACCCAAGACTCATGGGTGTCAAACATGTATATTTTTGACAAAAACAATCTCTCCTTGTCTACTTAAAACTCAGCATGGTGCTCTTCTGCTTTCTTTCAAGCAATAAATAGCTAACTAATATAAATATGTGTGGGCAAAGGGATGTTTGTGGGCACTTTATAAAGCTGTCCTGGTATTTTTGAAAATTCAGTGTAGTGTGTGTCGATGCATGTGTGTTGCTTAATCCATAGTACATTCCATCCATAGTACATTCCATGGGCATTCCATCCATAGTTAGACCAGTTTGTGTCTTTGGTTCTGTTGCAGCTTTAGTTTTAAGTTTTGTCAAAGTACACAGTAAAAATGATGGCATTTGGTTATTTGGGAGATGTGTTCGGTAATCAATGTCTTTTTCTGTTGGCTTTTGTGAGTGTGTGTTTGTGTATGTATGTGTGTAAGAGCTGTTTGAAGCATGCTCATATAAGTTTCTCTTTTGTTTCATAGTCTCGTGGCTATGTCAATAACTGTGCTGAGGGAATGTCTGGCATTTCCTTGCTTATATTAGCAGTTGGAGATCCATAAATGAATGCTTTGATTGTTCTACACAGCCCTTCCAAATCAGCTGATCCAAATGGAATCTCTCAGGAAAATGGATATATTGATTTTTGAGTGCATATATAATATCCATGCTGGATAATTGAGCAACAAAATTTCAGATATCTCAAGTATTTTACTCATGTTGTGAGGTTTGTGCAGAAATAGATTCAAAATGTTTGATAAATACCAGCTTTGCTTTTACCTGTCTGAGAACTTTCAGAGAGTTAACTTACATCTATTTTTGATATGTTACAATTTGACAACAATGGGTGGAATCTAATGTAGTTGCTCGGTGAACGGAAAGAGTTGGACTCATGGAAGGGGCTCTTCTGTGACCATCTCCTTCCATAAACGGAAGTTCCTTCTGTTCATGGAGCAACTATGTAGGGTACCATCCCATGTATATTGAACGCGAGAACAGAACCCAGAGGAACCATGATTCCCCGCATATGATATGAGAAAGGAAAGAGCATAAACTGGTTTCTGAATGTCAATTCCTGCAGCGATGGAGATGCTTAGCCATGAAGGATAACCCAAAGTATCTCATAGGGCATTTACTTCCTGTTGCAAGGGTTTGGACTAGAGTAATCGGTAGTGTTTTGGCATAGTATTTTGACTATGCCACCCATACTGTTTCAGTTAGACTGTCTGGACCAGTAGCACATTCAATATATACTTGAATGTTTATATTATGGTTGAGAGGTACTCTGAGTGGAGGTACTGCCTAAACAAATATTTCATCACTTGGCAAAAATGTTCCTGGACTATTCGACTTTATATTGTAGATAGGGGACATCAAGGTTGACCACTTCTCTGTATTAAAAGACATCCTCACACATAAAAGACTAGAAAGGAATTAGGGAGTAGGTTTCTAGAACAGACTTCTAGAACTGCTAGGTTTTTTTCTGTGTGAGAATTCTTCCTGTGTGAGAGATCATCCAATTATGCAATTTCTCCTCCACTTTGAAGTGATACAGTACCAGAAAAATAGTTTTAGCCTGTGATTAGCTGGTTTGTTTAGACAGTCTCTATGAACACCAATTGCCTAAAAGGAACAAACACCCAAAACCTATATTTGGAAGCACCTTAAGTGTGAATAGCACAAGAATAGGCATTAGTGAATATGAGATGAAAGTTTTCCAGAATAATGAATGAATATGATGGGAAGAGAAGCAGTCTTTAGTGGATAATGTGGGGATGCATTGAAGCGAAGTCAAGAACTAGGGCCAGCTGCATTAAGTTTAGTAGAAACATTGATAGGAGGAAAATCAGGAATTATACGCAAGTGAAACTCTTCACCTGTTGGATTGGTTTTAAGAGAAGGAAAATATTCGGTTGTAATGAAATTTTTAATAATTTATTTATTTATTTATTTATTACATTTCTATACCGCCCAATAGCCGGAGCTCTCTGGGCAGTTCACAAAAATTAAAAACATTCAAAGTATAAAACAACAGTATAAAACCAAAGTATAAAATACAATATGAAAGCTCAACCAGATAAAAACAGCAGCAATGCAAAATTCCAGTTAATCAAAATTTTTAGTAGAGAGCCCATCTCAAGCTGTTTTTGTTTAGCGTACATTTTTAAAAACTGCAGAATATTCCCCCCCCCTTTTTTTAAGAATTTGTCGTCACTGTTCTCTCCAGCTACACTTTAAATGTTTGATGTGGCATGCTGATTCTCTTTTTGCTTGTTCAGATACAGGATTGTCAAATCACACTGAAGGAAGTGTGAACTCTTCTTGTCTAAGTCCAATGTATGTCTCTCTTGAGAGAAGAGCACAATTGTCAACTAGCTCCTTCTAATCAGTACAGTACAGCATACCCAGAGGCAAAAGATGGAGTGAAGAATACTATGGAATTTAAGGAGAATAACTTGCTTATATTTATTACTGAGAGCAGATCTGAATCCTTTTTGGACTTTCTGTTTTCTACAGTGTCTGGAGATGAGCCTCCTATATTTCCAATCCCTCCTCATGGCTGCCAGGTGCCTGAACTGCCTCTTATCAGAAGTTTGCACTTCTGACTTTTAGTGCATCTTCCTGCGAAAATTTACTCAATGTTTCTTTCCATAACTTCTCTAGTTTTAACTATTTTTGCATAATGTACTGTACTTTGCATGGCAAAGAACTATGTGGGGTACTGAAACTTTGCTCCCAATGGCTTGAAATCCTATCCAGCCTACCCTCCAACTTCTGTGTTTACGGAAGCTGTTGTCTTCACTTTCAAGATAAATGTATAGCCATTAGGGAAATAAATGTGCTTTAAAAGAAGAAGGAACAAATTAACCTGAAACTCTCAAGAAAATTGAACCTTGCTTCTAGTACCAATCCCAGGGTATTGCAGCATGTACGCTCTTAGCTGTGATGCTGTACACAATTTTTCATTACATCTGCTTTGCTTTTCCCCTCCCCTGCTCTTCTTTCATTAAAAAAGGGATAGTTGGATTACCTTCAGTTCCGCTCCCTTCCTACTTGTATTTTTCATATGTGAGATGAATAATGCTTCTCTTGCTTTTAATTTTGTGTTCTGAGCAAGAATAGATAAGTCTCTCTCCACCCCACAGCAAGTGTTCAGTAATGCCATGCCTGGAACATATGCAGTATATTTTTTTCTGTCTTAGGAGGAACTATCTTCCCCTTTTCTTCAAATCTTTTCATTAAAAATACTGCCTTGCCAGCATTTAGCTTACTTTCCTTCTAAAGCTTTTCTAGCCTTTGGGCTCATCTACACCAAGCAGGATATTCCACTATGAAAGTGGTATATAAAAGGCAGGAGCCACACTACTGCTTTATAGTGATATTGAAGTGCACTGCAGGATCTACACTACTGCTTTATAGTGGTAATGAAGTGCACTGACAACTGTTGGGGCCCATGAAACATCTACTACACCAAGCAGGATATAACACTATGAAAGTGGTATGAAAGCGGTATATGGTATGTGTCATGGGTCCCAACAGTTGTCAGTGCACTTCAATACCACTATAAAGCAGTAGTGTGGCTCCTGCCTTTTATATATCACATCCCACTTTCATAGTGGAATATCTGCTTGGTGTAGATGAGCCCTTTGTCAGGCTAATATAGTAAATAGTTTTAGAGGGTTTAATACAGGCCTGTCATACATGATGTCACTAATAATACCAAATCATCCTTTTTTTAAAAAAAGGTGTGAGGACTACCCCTTCCCCCCACATATTTCTTCAAAAGTTGTAGTAGCACAGTTCCTGGCCATAGTGATGTTCTTAATCACTGTGTCATCTAAGCTATAAAGATACCATCAATATAATATGGGGATATCCATTTGAATGTACTGGAGTGGTACTGTTGCTTACTTTGGACTTGACTGGTGGCACGCTTGGCAAAAAAGGAGTGCTGCTCTTGGTGAACCGTTTAATTAATCATCTCAATTTGCTGTTTAGTTTTATTTCAGAATTCTTTGATTAAGGGCCACTTCTGCCATTAAGGATGATTAAGTGATAGAAATGGCCAAGGCACTCAAGTCCTTTCCAGCATTTGGGGCCAAGTAGCTTAATGATATAGGGTCAGCAGGTTGTATACCAACAGCCAAGGATCTTACATTGGCTTAATTTTAGTGTGAACATACTGAGAGTTTTGCTTTGCTTGACCATACTTTGGGCCAACTAGTACCATCCATCTGCACACCCGGGTCTTTTCCTAAGTTTTACTTGTATGCAACATCTGTTCTGTGACTATATTTTTTAAAGGTAGAATTTCTTAAGTTCGGTGAAGGGTTTGTGGTCTTTGGTTCCTGAGGAAACTTAATTTGGCCTCAGGAAGTGCTATCAAACTTTCATTAAGACATGTTGAGAAAGAAGATTGCTTACACCTCCACAAGTAAGGGAGGGAGGAAATATGTTTTCAACTTGTTAAAATGTTCTTTAAAAAGATTCTATACCTTTTAAGAAAATACCAAGATAGAACATACATGCAATATGTGAGTGTAACCATAAGGATGAATCCTTCACTTCTTGATGGCACCAACTTTAGCTTGGATACTCAATTTTTATAAAGAATTCATTCAGACCTGGTGTCACCACATGGCAGTTGCTGGAGTTCCAGCGACCCGGAACAGTCCACCACCTGGCACTCAGTGTCTGATGGCCACACAGTCACCATTTAAATTTCCCACAAAGCCTGTAATGTAGTGTTGATCCAGGGCATTGTGGGAAATTAAAATGATGGCTGCCTACCATTCATTGGAGGACCAATCTTTGCTTTTGGACTGAGCTACTAGGAACGAAAATCTTTAAAAAGAAAAAGAAACCTATTAAAAGAACGGTTCAATTTCACTTCATTAGTTCAACTAGATTAAAACAATGGTTCTATTCATATGCAGATTTAGTAATATAAAATTCATGGTTCATCAGCTAATATTCATTTACACGTGACAGCCCCAATTTTATGCTTCTCGTACTATATGATAAAATATTGTGACATAGTAGAGGGGATGGAAGAACAATCCAATTTCTTTCATATCTTTTTTTTCTGTTTCAGCAAGCTTTTTCTCTCCCCCCCCCCCTTTTGCATCTCTGTAATGTCTCCTTTGGGAAATTACTCATTGGGCCTAGGTCTTTTCTATTAAAGCAATTGTACTCATTGTTGAAATTACCTTTGCAAAAATTACTGTGTGAAGTGCCTGGTAAATTACTTGCTATATTGTGGCTGCCTTAAGGAGAAAACAAATATATCATGTAGGTTCTTCAACTATAGCTGTGTCCAGAAGCAGGATGCCTTGCTATTTTTCTCTCCTCCTGAGGTCCTCTTTTTATAAAGATACGTTCATCGTCTCATTAAACCTTGGTTCAATAACTTGGCATCTCAAGGGTTTAATTTTGCTTCAGGATTGAAAAGGGGGCATAAAAAACATATGGTATCTTTTTCTTTTTCTCTTTGACATTTGAAAGTTTGAATGACATTTTGATTAGTTGCTCTGCTTCAGGCTCAGTTCTCACAGTCAGCAGGTGAGGAGATGAACCTGTTTCTGGGTTACATCATTTCAGCTGCAGGTGGGGGCTGGAAAGATTGAGTTGAGTGCTCTTCCATACAAAAGAAACCTCCCTCTTTATCAGGGGTGCAGAATCTCTTTCAGTCCAAGGGCCAAATTCCATTTCGGTGAACCTCTGGAGTGGCTGCATTCCAGTAGTGGGCAGAGCCAAAGGGGCATGGCCAAAATGGCAGCATATTTTATTGTAACGTTCTTACTGTCACTAATTAAGGAGAGGTATTTCACTATTTTAATGGGCAAAAGCTGTGCAAAAGCCTGGAGACCACCGAATGATGTTGGGGAAAGGGGGTGAGGCTGGAGGAAGGTGGCCTTCTGGGGAATTCCTGAAGGCCTCCAGGCCTGAGATTCTGCACCCCTTCTTTACATAGAAAACATAGAAACCCTAGTCTTCTGTGTTGAGGCCTTATTTATTTGGAGGAACACTCAATCATTTGAGCCCCCATCTGCAGTCCTGAGGGGTGAACCACCCAGAGAGCTCTGGCTATTTGGCGGTATAGAAATGTAATAAATAAATAAATCAATATAGCCAAAATCCAAGTTTGCTTCCTCATGTGCTGTGTGAGAGAATTAAGCCACTGCCCCATATCCACATTCCTATTGGGCTCTGGCAGGTTTGTACCTTCAGGACCGTGTGACCAGGAGTGCCATGTAGAGAGTGCCAGGGGTTGGGTGGAGAACGGTATTTTCTATCTTCATTTCAGACCATATATAATTATTCTTTACGAGCATGTATATCCTTGTTTGGTGGAAGTATAAAAGTTTTTTAACCACAGTCCTCTTTGTTTTCTACTTTTAAACTTGCATGTATTCAAGAGCCTAGCCTTTAGACAGAGCTAAGGATCTCTTTCTCTCCTCCCCACTTGAAATGGGGGTAACTGGTGCAGACATGATAGTAGAGCTTGAATTAAGTGCGGTTAAGGGACTAGGAGCAGGCTGGGGGATCTCATGCTTCTTTCCTCAGCCCTCTGCTGTGTGGCACCACCACCACCAGCAGCGTTAACCAGAATGTATAGGTCCATGTGGCATTTAGAAGCAAGTGGATTAACGGTGGTGGGGACGTATCGCGTGGGCTGGGGCAAACTACTCAGTTTGTTCTGACCTTAATAATTGTGTTCTAAAGTCCATATTTGAAGCAGTACTCTTAGCAAATTACTGTAACCTTTTGTAAACAATATTTCAGCATCCCTGGTGTCTGTTCCAAGCAATATTTTTAGGGCCTTTAGTTTTTGTTTTTTCTCCCTAAATATTTGTTTTAGAGTACATCTGCAGAGCTCATCTAGCCAGAAGGGTTTGGATTTGTCATTCAAAAACGAAGCTTCTTTCTGCCAACTCTTGGAAACAGCACATAACCTTAGCAACCAGCTGGAGTAGAAACCGGGCAGAAAGCATTCCTTTTGTTTGTTGGTTGGTTTCATGCAAGACTAAATAATTCTTCATATTTCAGTCCATGAAATGCAATTGGAATGTCAATAGCCGATAAGATAGTCCTCAGCTGATAATGGGAATTGACTTTTGCTGTCCAGCCTTGATGGATTGTTGAGCTGAACAAGGTGTTCAGCTGTGAGCGGAGGAATTCTCATGGGTTGTTTGTGGTGTTTGGGAGAGTGGGAGTGAAGGTCTGTCTGAAATGGTCCTTGAAAGCAATTTGAAAAAAATGAATATGAACCATGGCAAATTCCATCCTGATGCACTTGATGTTGAGACAATTATTGCACTGCAGGATTTCTCTTCCTGTGTTTGAGTGTGTGCCTATGTCCTCCTTGGTTTTAAATCTGTTTTCCTATTGATGGCAATAGCAGTAGCCTACTTACATTTTAATGTCTCTCCTCCTTCCACCCTCACTTCTTTCTGTTAGTATGATGTTCAGATTTGTATTTAAATGTATACTACCGTATCTGATCGTCATTTTTTTTTAACTAAACAGGTTTCCACTTGTTAAAAAGCACCTGCTCTGGGTTCTAGCAAATGTGTTTCCTTTTACTTGTTTTAAGGGAGGTGCATCCTTTTGCTACCCCCCCTCTCTTTTTCTTAGCTGTCTTTTCCTTTTACTGCATCGTGACATCTTGCATATTAGTTGGATTTTCAATGGCATGTGAACTCTTTCCCCCACTTATGCTTTCTGCACCGGTTTGTTGTCTCTTATTGTTGTGTTGTGTTGAAGCAGCCGGGGGTGGGGGGACATTTTGCCAGGACTCCATACCTAGCTGTTCCTGCCCATTCTCACAACTGTCTAATCTGCCCATTAAAACAACAACAACTCTTGATGAGATTATTTTTCCTATTTGCTATGTGTACATGGAATTCCCTGGATGCAAGCTGGACTTAGAGCATGCAGTAATGCTGCTTTGTACTGTATTGCTCACACAAGACAAGTTGGTAGGTCATTTGGAACAGGTCAGTACTTTCTAAACTCTGCACCTCAAGAGACATGCTAAATTACATTACTAAAAGCTCTTGTGAAGTCAACTTACAATTACTGGAGTCTGGCTACTGTGACTGGGCATGACTGCCTGGTTTTGCCTCTTTCCAATCAGACTTTGGGCATGGCTAGACAGGGCGATATCCTGGGGATCGCCCTGGGATCATCCCTGTGCATCCACATGATGCACAAGGGATCCAGGGGGCAGGGAGGGATGGTCCCTCCCTTTCCCCAGGATATGTCCCTACCCTTCTATCCCGACTTTTCCCATGGTCCTGGGATGATCCTGAGACTGCAGGACGTGTGGCCTGGCACCCCGTTTTCATCCTGGCTCCTCATGAGTAACCGGGAGCTCTGTGCCCATCAGGGATGGGGTGGGGGGAGCGGGAATATATATAAAAACTTACTTTTTTGGGTGGAGTGGTCCTGTGATCTTTTCCGATAAAAACCACACAAAATGGTGGGCGCGACGTCCTCTTCCCCCCAGGACGTTGCGCGCCGCATCTAGACACCCTGTGACGGTCCCGGAAGCATCTAGGTCCGGGATCGTCCCACCTGCCTCCCTCTCCACCGTATGGTGTAGACATGTCCTTTGTGTGGCCAATAGTTCTCCTGTGTCTCTGCATCTTTTTTTGATTGAATAATTCAGCCATCTAGCTGAACTAGGGACATAGGAAGCTGCCGGGTGTTCATTCAAACCTCAGTGTCCATTCAGCCTAGTAATATCAATACTGACTGACAGTTGCTCTCCAGGGTTTCTGGCAAGGTTCTTTCCTTGCCCTACTTGAAGAATCCGGGATGTGAACCTGGGATTTTCTTCATACAAAGCATGTGCTCCACCACTGAGCTGCATCCTCTCCCAATACAAGCAGAATTGCCCTCACTCAAAGGAGGCTGCCCTTGCATCTTTGCCTCAGTCATTGTTTGGACTACTCCCCATGAGGAGATTGGAAGAGGGTTTCTAATTGGGGGGAGGAGGAGGAGGAATTCATTTCCCCTGCTCTCCAGTTAGTTGCATGAGTGAAGTGTTGTATTTGTAATCCCCCCCCAAATAGATTCTTTGAATAAATAAATAAATGTGTGCCTCACATTTTAATCCACTTATACTGGGATAGATGTGGTGCTTAAGGCTACTACTTCTCTACCCAACTAGGAGAGAGGGACTGCACCGAACCAAAGTCAAAGTTACTTCTCATTGTGGGAGGGACATTGGGATCATATTACACCAGTGACCTGAAGTTTAGACCCTTATTAACTTCTAGGTGCTGTACTTGTGTTAGCCTATAATGGACTAAAATAGCATGGCACCAGTCTGTGCAGAGGCCACTTCCACACCTTTGTTCCATCACAACCTTTAATATCGACTAGGAAGTGTACCTTATATGTGAATCCTATTCAGGCATGATGAAAAGTAGATGTTTCAGCACATGGGCGGTTATGGGGCTGTACCAAATTACTCCTACGTTGGTAGAGAGAAGGCCTTCACGCGAGCCAGAAGCTTAATAGTGCAGGATACTGACTCACATGGAAGATGACTACTTTAGGTAACTACTTTTAAGCATATAGTTCATTTTAATTCAAGCTGACTGTTGGTGGCCCTTGGCCAAGGAGAGGCTTGAATATTTCTACCTGTTCTGAGCCTTTGAGTGGGAGAGGCTGTAGCCCAATAAATGGGAATTCCCACATGGTACATGCGTATTTTTATTGTATGGCTCAATAAGCAATTGCTGATGCATTTTGATGCATTTTCTTTAGCAGAGATCTGTACAGTCTTCAAAATCAAACTGTTAGTGGTGTTAAGTAAGTGAGTACCTAATATCTTTCTATTTTTTATCCTTGGGACTATGGCTTTTTATTGTGCATGTGGGTTTCAGAGGGTGAACAGTCCTGTTATTTCAATTGCAGGGAGGCTGCAAACGTATCCTTCATGCTCTTAAGAAGCAGCTACTGCTTGTGGAATGTTACAATTCTGATCTGTCTGCTTCTTTTTTTAGCATGGCTTGGTTCATTCATGTTGATTACTACTACTTGCCTTTCAAGATTCCGCTGCCCTAACTTTGGAAAGTGGGTTACAGAAAGAGGCATATGTCATTAGTTAAATGCAAGAAGCTTTTCTTCTATAATTCAAAGGTTATTGTTAATATTCAAGCCTGCTTTGTTGCAGGTGGGATGATGGGGCTTCCTTTAATTACAAGATAGATTTTTGAAAAATGGTTAGGAATGTACTACTGGAAAATGACAGATATTTAGATAAACCCAGAATGTTAGATTATGTCAATATAATCTGTCAATATACTGTATACTGGCATGATAAAAGGAGTTCAATGGCTTTCAGCATTAAGAATGAATCTCACAGTGTTGGATACTAAATTCTCAGCTAGAGATGGATGAATCCGTCTATTTATGGACTGTGTCAGCTTCACATGCATTCCATCATAAGTCTGCTCTGTCCAATTTCTGCATGAGTTTGTGAATTAAAGAAAAAACCTGCACACAAATTCACATTTATTTTCATATGCAACTATCTCTAATATACGCATTGGGATGCAGCTTTTCCTGATGTATGCATTTTTGATAGCAGTTTTAAAACCATCACAAAATTTTAAAAAGTGCACAGTCCAATGGATAACTATGTTCTGACATACTAGTATGGGAGATGAAAATTAGGTTGGTTCACTTAAAAAATGTGGATGAAATGAATTTCTTACCCATCCCTATTCTCAGTGCCAACCAGTTGTAAATTATCTCTCATCCTAACCTACATCATAGGGTTGTTGTGAGGATAAAAAAGGGGGACCAAAATGTGGTAGGAACTAATTCATATCTTTGCTTGTCCATGGAGTCTACTGGGTGGGCTCTAGGTAAATTTCAACCTTTGTTGCTCATCTATAAAGTTGAAAAAATAGTGATTCATCTAATAGGTTTATGGTGCAGATAAATGGGATGATTGTAAAGCACTTTGACAACGGGGTGGCTGGGTATGAGGCACTGTGTCTGCTGATGCAGCTGAGGTTACTTAGGTTGTAGATGACATTTAAGGATTAGATGGATAGTTTCCATTAGTTTAGATGTGTGAGAAGGTTTGAAGAGGGTTTGACCTTCATTAAGGAAATGAAAGCTAGGATGTGCCAGATTTTTCTTCCTGCCTGAACTGCTGCTTTAGCTTTATGCTGTATCTGTATTTATAGTAAATGTTCTGTCACCTAGGCTGATATGTACTAGGCCTAATCCTTAATAATTTACAGTATTTCAGCTGTACAGGGAATTTCAGACACTAAATCAACTGGTGGGTCACGACCCAAAAGTGGGTCGTGAGATCAGTCCAGACGGGTCATGGCATAACTGTTGCCACCATATTGGGCAATTGTGAAAGTGGGCCCCATGTTGCAGATTGGGTGTCCGAGGTGGGTTTCAACCAGTTGGCGTCCACTGCACTCAGGATCATCTATATCTCTGGCCAGCTCAACATTCTATACATTGACTGATAGTTGTTGTATACAAACAATTGTATGGAATCTTTGTAGCAGTTAAGCACTTTGTAGTAGTTAAGGCACAAATCCCTTTCTCTTTAAAAATACCCCCACCTGAATAATGGTGTTAAGCTGCTGTTTAATGTTTAAACCAGATGGAAAATGATCACAGCAAGTACTCTTAAAATAGTGTGTGTATTTTGTAGTTTTGAATATATTGATGAATAGTCTTTTGAACCATGCTCTGAATTTTGATGGCCCATATCTCACTGAAATCATATAGTCCATGACTATATGACTACTTTGCCCCTGACTACTGAGAGCCAGAATTGCAGCCTTGCCATAAAACCCATGGTCTGTGACAAAGAAACCCACAGTTGTTAGAGTTACTGAAAATGTTGTGGCAGCACAAATGCAAAGGTTTGTGTGTGGTTTTACATTGTGTATGCTTTGCACAATTTGGACTTTTATGGAATTAAAAGGAATATTTTGGCAAAGACTGAGGAAAGGAAGAAAACAGGTATGTGCACCCAGGAAGTAAGTACCATGGGAATAGCTTATATGTGAAATAAAAATGTATGCAAAGGGAAGGTGAGTGGTACAAAATACAGAACTTCTATTCCTTGACTATAAGAAGCTGTGCAAATGAATGATGTTTCTGGTTTTTTTTTAATCAGGTTAAAATATTTTCAAATTGTACCGTTCATGAGGACTAGAAGGTTCCATTTTTTAAAACAAAACAAAATGAAAATAGAGATCCTAAGAAAGACAAATTCTGTCTCGGGGCATCATATTAAGACATATGGCATTTGTATAGTCCTGACAGGTACTGTATGCTTTACTTTTGCTTTGGTTTATATTGGTAGGCCTTCTGTTTGGTTGTTCAACTGAAATACAGCTGTGAAATGAATATCAGCCCTCAAGTCCTGAGATATTAACCACTGCTATATAGTAATCTCTTTTTTAAGGGATAACTATATATTTCATGCAAACACATATAGCAGACCTCTGATACCATGTTGAGATTCCTACACACACCTGTGTAACATGTTTTGTTAGCCCATAAGAAAAATGCTGAGATGTTTCCTTCCCTACTTTCCCCGTAGTTCAGTGTCACTAAAGTGTGTGACTCTGACCGGTGCCAGATTATTTGGAACTCTTCACGTCCGCATGCTTACTGCTTGCCAGTATTCACCAGTAGCTTTGGTAAATGACCGAGGGTTCTGGTGATGGGAACACTCAGTGTAAGCTGTGCTTGATGTCTGTGGTAATAGTACTCCTTAATGTTTACATTGATGCATTTACCTGCATGTGCGTGAACAAAGAGTTGGAGGTAACATAAAAGTAACTGGTTTCTCAGCACGTACAATTTGCATATTGAGGAAGCTGTGGTATGTAATGTGATTTCCCCCACATGCCTTGATGTGTGAAAGTCCTTAGACAAGTTGCTTAATCTCTGCTCCAAAGTTCATTATCTCTAAGTGGGAAGATCTCCTAGTTGGTTCAATGGGCTTTTGATTAGGTGCTTTTAATCTCCTTGTTCTTGTTCTCTCTGTTCTGATGGAGATAATGGCACATATCTACATGCTAGATGTGTGCTGAGGTTACGGGCACAGATGTATGCGAGCCTCTTGGAGCAAGCTGTATAAATGCCAAGTGAAGTTTACAAGAATACTCCTAACAACGTTACTGTATTATAGTGATTCAATGTAATAATATACTGTGGGAGGAAGATTCATGTTGGCTCCAGTACTAAAATAGCAAAGATGTCATTTAAAAAACAAACAAATGTCTTGATATATATTCCTTCTCTAAAATATCCCTTTTCAGGTTAAGACAGTGGTCCAAAATCTTGCAAAGGAAGGTTTTAAATGTGGGGTTTTAAATGTTTTTCTCTTTGACCATTTTACCTTAACCTGAAGAAAAGTTCGTTGAAACTCTAAGTTATGAATTTGAAGTAGGTTTGTTCTTCTGGGTTTCCATTTCCGACAAGAATTTGGTCTCATAGAAAGATGCCATCTGGACTTACTTTGTGCAATGGTATCATAGTTTAGTGAACAGTTGTCTGAATTCCCTAAGATTTTGAGGATGAAACAGCCATATGTTTACAGTATAAAATGGGAAAACTCAGCATACTTACTTAATGCCAATGACTGAATACACTTCTACAATAGGTTCTAAATTCCAAAAATGGTACCACCTTCAGGGCTGGCTGTTTATACAGACACTAGTGAACACAGTTTGTGAAATGGTATGACATCTTGTACATACGTTGGCTTGATTCCCCACCCTGCTTTAGTAACTGAGATGTTGGCGTCTTGCTGTACTTCACTAAGCGTTAGGCTCTAAAAAGCAAGAATGTAAGCTGATGGATTAGGCAAAGTTCAGTGGCTGCAAATACTTTGGGAGGGGGGAGGTTAATCCTTCATTTAGCTAAATGAATGAAGCTACATGAGTTGAATTTCAGCACGGCAGGTTTCTTGAGTGCTGCCATTGGGCCATCCGTCTTGTTTGTTTGAAGGGCTCTTCAACAAGCAAAATGGAACTGCTGCTTCACTTGAGCTTCCTTTGTGTCCTGGCCTGGAAATGTACTGATGTAATCAGCTCAGGACTACACTTTTCTGCCGCTTTTAATACGCAGGTGCAGAGAGTTCAGCATATGTCAGGAGAAAAATAGAACAAGGGGAGAGGAACGAAAATCGGAATAGGATGTGGCATTTATGAATGGAAAATAAGAAGGAAGATGTATGTAAAGGACGGATTTTGAAGAGCTTAAATGCACAATGTACAGTCTCATGTAATTTTATCTATCAATGGACAATAACATTTCAGTCTAGATAGGTGGTTGATGATTATTCTAATATGCGACATTCAAACATTCAAACAAATTCAACATTCAAACAAAGCTACAGCCTGCACATATAAATGTAGACTAGCCTTTTCCCTAACATGCTAGTTTCATTGTGTATATTTGTAGAAGGGCATGTAAATACTTTATCTACTACCAACCAACCAGTGGCCCAAAATGGCTCTGCCCAGGAAAAGCTGCAACACTTGCCTTTCTTAATAGAATGTGCTTCAGCCAATGTTTGGAGAGAAGGCAGCAAGAAGGCTCTGGTGGTTTAGGAAAGCACTGCAGGAACTGGTGTGTGTGTGTGTGTGTGCGCTCGTGAGTGAGTGTGCTTTTGGATTTGTATGCATAAATAATGTCATGGAGTGGGGTTCCAAACTGTACCCATCAGGAACATAGGAAGCTGCCTTGGGCATGGCTAGACCTACCTGCGGAGGAGCTCCGTGCAGAGTTCCTGGCTCCTCGCAGTTTCTCGCGATTAGCTGGGATGAAACCGTGATGGCGGGCCACACGGCCTGCGGTCTTGGGATCATCCCAAAAACGCAGTTAAAATTAATGGGTAGGGCGATATCCCGGGGAAAGGGAGGGATCACCCCTCCCTGCTCCCGGGATCCCCTGTGCATCATGTGGACACACAGGGATGATCCCGGGGCAATCCCCAGGATATCGCCCTGTCTAGATATGCCCTTATACTCCATCAGACTATTTGTCTGTGTAGCCCAATATTGCCCAGTTGATTGGCAGTGGCTCTGCAGGCAGAGGTCTTTCAAATCGCCTGCCACTTGATCCTTTTAACCACTGGTCCATGGACCTGCCCTGCCGAGGTTTTCCATCCAACCTGCAGAGACTTGGGCTCCCTCTCTGGCTTGAACTCCCTCCGCCTCTTGGTCTGCAGGCTTCAGGAGGAAATCCCTTTGTTAACTCCAGTCTGTGATCAGATGCCAGCAGAGGGTGCTAAGCTTATCCCTTGGCTGCACCGGGTGGGACAATTGAGGGAGGAAGGAAGTCTGTGGTGCACTTGGCTTGCAGTTTCAGGAGCCCTGCTCTTTCTTTACTCTCCCCCCCCCCCCTAACAAAGCAGGGAAGGCGAAGGATGAGGGAGACCAGCAGCGCTCTCGTCTGGTGCTTTCGGGAACTGCCTTGAGCCCTAGGCCCTATAAACAGTTGTTGCTCTGCCTCGAGAGATTGTTGCGGCATAGAAATTGTATTCCAAAACATCTGGAGGGTACTTGGGTGGGGAAGCCTGCAATAACAAGTGCACTTCTTGATTATTTTGAACCTTCAACTTCAGTTTAGGTTCTAAACAATAATAAGTGATATCATAGTTTGTTGTGATGTCTGTTTTTGACAAAATGGCTCAATTCAGACATTACACCAAACCATATTATGCTTCTCTGAAGTTGGCCTGGTGTGATGTCAAGAGTGAGCCAGTCTAATTTCAGTGAAGGACCACACTCGGAGCAAGGATGCTTCACTTGATCATATGGGGTGGTGGCTATGGAAAGGGAAGATCCTCTAGCTGCTCTGTCACAGTGATTCATCCTGAAAATGTAAATTAGTTCATGTTACTGAAGCGAATCCGATATTAGGTTTTGAAAGCCCTGAAATAATTTGCACTTGCGTGGTCATGATTTTATCCAAATGCATTTCCAAAATTGTAATGATCTAGACGGAAATATCTGTGCCATGTGAGCGATTATTTGATTATTCTAAATTGTGTGGGACGCCCACATGGGTACAAAAGGTTAGTTGTTGCAGAAGTTCACCCGCAACATGAGGAGGGCAATGAGAATGGCGAAGAGGAAGGCGGACCTGCCATGGTCATTTTCACCTCCCCCCTCGTGTGTTCAATAAATCCTGAAATGTAATGTCTGAATTTGTACCCTGTCATCTCTGTGGTGGTCTGGCCACTGCATTATATCTTACCTCCAAAACTGAAAACTTAACAAGAATGGCCTTAGAGGACATACAGGGCAGCTGCTGAAGCATCTGTGGTGCAAGCCTGTATAAATTGGTACTTTGGTTTGCTGCATGCTTAACAGTTTCCCTGGTTTTGCAGTCCCAGGCAGGCAATGCATGGTGGACCACTACGTATAGTTGTTGAGCTGAGTGCAGCTTGGTGAGTTTCATGTTGTGCATGCCTGTCTACTGAGACTGACATTTCTTTCTTAGTTTGGTATTTTTCCCTGGAAAGCTTTCAGGCTGCTAAGAGCAGGAGACACCTGGCTTACAATCCTAGAATCCCTTGTTATTCGCTGAAGCAACCCCATTGCAGCTAGCAGGACACAGCTCTGGAGCATGTGGCTTGTGGGTTTTGCTAAGACCTCCTTTCTCCTGTGATTGAACTTTCCATCTGACAGTTTTAGAAGGGAACAGATGTTCTACAAACCAGATGGTCTGTAACGGTGCATGCTTGTTGGAAAGAGGCCTTCTGATGCAGGAATGCATTCCTCCTCCCCGTACAAATGCTAGGTTTCCAAGTGACCCAGGCTCAACTTGGGCTGGCCTGGGTGAAGTACGTTTGTGGGTATCAGTGCTATTGCAGGGCAGAACCCGTATTTTTAACAAACTGAAATCAAGTAAAACTACCATTTGCAGATTGTTTTGGTTAGCTGTGGTTTCCAAAGGGCTGCAACGCATGTGTAACACTGTTGCTTCATTATTTTAGGTGTTTGCAGTAGCTACCCTGCAGAAAAGAGAAAATGATGAGTGATGCAAGTGAGATGCTGGCTGCAGCTTTGGAACAGATGGATGGCATTATTGCAGGTAGAACATTAACCATGTTTTGTCTTAATCTGTTCGATTGTCCTTTCATTCCTGGAGGGCAGAGGGCAGAGTTCTGGCCTAAGGTAGGCACCAGGTATTATGATTTTTTTTCTCTTCAGAGGGGATGCAAATCAAACTGAAAGAGCTCTTCATGGATTGTATGCAAACAAAGCCATCTACTTGCTTGAAGCTCTGTTCTTAACCTTCATCATCTGCTTCTCAAAGCCACTGAGTAATGTGGCTCTACGTTTGCAATCTGCTTATTAGAGGCAGGAGGGCATTTTTCCAAATATAGATTAACGTTAAGTGTGTTTGTATGTTTGTGTGTGTGTAGATTTGTGTTTGTGTGTGCACGCATGCTAGAAGAATGTTCGAGAGGGAAAGGGCAAATATTAGCAACCTGGACCAAGTTCACACAAAGCAGTAGATGAGGTGGTAAAATTATTCCTGGACAATAGCACAAACTGCAGGGGTGTGATTGATGGTTGAACATCTTCTCTGTGCGGGTGGGGGTGGCATATGTGTGAAAACTATCCTTGGTTTCTGTGGACAGGGAGTTTAAAAAAATGTTTTAAGTAGCCTTCTGCTGTGGTTTTTCTTCTCTCTCCCCACCCCCTCAGAGTGATATAGTCCAGGAACAACTTCTCCTCAGTGTTTTGTGAGAACTAAGCCTTGACTGCTCTGTTTCTTCCCCATTCCCAAAAGAGATGTTGGAGGAATGGAATTCCGGCCAAGCACTCTTAACATTTTGGTTTCATTGCATGCCAAACCAAGCCGTGCAAACAGCTGTTTAAACTAGAGAAGTATTTCGAGTGGGTGCAGAAAAACTGAAGGTGCCGATTCTTCAGATTTGATACTTTGTTCCCCTTGCAATACACTTTCATAACTGGACAATAACATCTGCCTTCCTCTTCTCCACTCTCCCACAGCCATACCAAGTTTCTAAAGATTTGCATCATAAATACATATTACATGTGTTCAGCAAATGTGGAATGAAACTTCTTTCTGTGGTTGCATTTACATTGCTCTAAAGGAAGTTGGGGCCAGATTGATCTTGATAAGGCAATTAAGTACATAATGATAAAATGTCCAAATTCTCAACTATAGCGTAGAATCTTTTTTTTTTTTAAAAAAAAAACCTACCAGTGAATTAACTTACACAACTTATTAATAACTTTTAAGAGTTCTCTAACTTAAGTGGCTTTATTAAAAAAACACCAAAGGCTTAACTTCCATAATTTTTGTCACATCCTATTAACCTTGATAGTGGAATAGATGCTTCATGTCCAGAGAGAGAATACTTACGAATAATAGATATGAGATGTAACACAACCCAGGAGTCCTGTCTGCTTCATGCAGTGCTTGTGAGCATCCCATAGTCATCTGGACCAGAGTGGAAGCTGGGCCTGGTCCAACAGGGAAGTACTTATGTACATTATATCCAAACACTCTTAAATAATACTTTCAAAGATACATAACACAATCTTGTAAATAAGGCCACAAAAGTTACTAACCTTCAATGAATCAATTAATCGATGATAATGATGTAGACAGCTCTGTCCTTCCTCCAGCAGCTCATCATTTCTACATTGGGATCTGAGGAGGGGACTTTTACAGTCAACTTGCTTTCTATTCACAGAGGAGGGACAGAGCAGTCTGCCCACTGCCCACTCCCTTGTCTGCATGCGATGGCTACCTGGAGAGTGCTTAAATACAAGGCTGATGTAAGGATTGCAGAGCGAGATAGGCAGACAGTACTTTGAAGGGTGACGACCGGCATTCTGAAGCAGTGGAAATGGTTTGAACATACATCTGCTGCATTTTAAGGCATTCCTTTTCCAGACAGCAAATGTATGTTCAAAGCACTCCCAACACAGTTTATTTATTATTGCATTTATATCCCACCTTTTTTCCTGCAAGGAACCCAAGGCGGTGTACGTAATCCTCCTCCTCTCCACTTTATCCTCACAACAACCACCCTGTAATGTGGGTTGGGTTGAGAGTCTGTGACTGGCTCAAAAGTCACCCAGTGTGTTTCCATGGCCAAGTGGGGACTAGAACCCGGATTTCCCGACTCCCAGTCTGACACTCTAGCGGTTATAGCACAATCCTGTGCTTGCCTACTAAAAGGTCTCATTGACTTCAGTGAGACTTACTGCCAAATAAAGTGTGTATCTCTGTTTAGAAGAATTATAAACATGGTTTGGCTTTGTTTCATTGTTGAGTTTAGTATTTTTAGATTTCTGTTTCTAATTGTTTAGGTTTGAGAGTGGGTTTCCCTCTTCTGATTCTACCAAAAGGCTTATGAGAATGCTGAACATAGTCATTTATTTCGTTCAAAAAGTCTTTTAAGTGTCCTGAGCCTTTGAGGGCCAGGGCAGGATATCCATAAAAACAAATACAAATACAGCATGCAATTACATCAAATGAATGTTGCATTCATGCATCAAAGATGATCTTCTTCTTGTGGCATCTTAAAGACGAACAGATAGAGTGCACTTCACTAGATGCATGGTGGTACCTTCAGAAACTCACACACAGATGTATAGAGAAAACAATCGTAAAGAGTGGGATCTAGGGGTCACCTAACGAAAGAGGAACAGTGCTGCACACTTACCAGTTTGCTGCATAGAGTCCTGTGGCAGTTTTAAAAAGGGCTTTACGTGGAGATGGTTTCATGTGCACTCACCTGGACTTGCTTTCTTCTCTTGGTTCCCAGGCAACAGAGTTCTCATCATAGAGTTCTCAAGAGCTTGGCCCATCCCAGGTGTTCAGTCTTATTATTTTATTTTATTTTATTTAAAGCATTTTTATAGCACCACCTCACCATTTCTGGTATCGTGGCGCTTTACAATCGCATATACAGTAAAAAAAATTCCATTAAAAACCCTCAACCCACATTAAGATAATTCTATTAAAAACCCTCCTTGCAGAAACTGTAGCATCTGCTGATTAAAGCAGAGTTTTCTGTCTCCCATTCTCCCTCCTCTTTTCTCCCCTGGCATGACTATTTAAAGCGTTCTCTTATTGGCTGCTCATCTGTACAGCACATTGCCAGGCCACAAATATTGTGCTCTCTGGTTTGGAGGGTTAGGATATTGGCCCTGTGTGACTGTAGTCAGGCGTGGTTCTGCCAGTATGCGGGATTATGCAGCCGCGTCAGGTGGTGGAGCAGAGAGAGCGGTGAATTGTATTGCTCTTTGCCCACCGCGGCCTCCCTGCTGCCAGAGCCACAGCTGCCCACTTGCTCACTTATCCACTCGGCCTCCGTCACGTATTCGGTCAGCCAGCAGTCTGTCTGATGACTTGCTCCTGCCTGCTCAGCCGCTCTCCTCTTGTGCTCCAGCCGTGGTGCTCCTGCAAGAGATGGCCCCCTCCTCCCAACAACAGAAATGGAGGCACCACACAAGTTCCACAGAAAGGCAGCCCCAATCCTGGCCAGCCCTGCTTCTGCCTGGAATACGAGAGGGCAGCTTGCTGGTGCTTCCTCTGCACCAGCTGCAAAGGCAGGCAGGTAGGCAGGCATGGACTGAGCAGGGGTGAAAGGAGCCTTCACTGGGGTGGGCGGGTGAAGGTGACTACAGTGGGGGAGGAAGGGAGCAAGTGAGGGAGCCTCCGGCCAATTGGTACGCTGCCCGAGTGATCCAGTGAGCACAGTAAAATACCTTCAGCTGGGCCTGATTGTAGTATTTAAGCCATTAATACCACAGAATTAGCATTCAGTTAAATCATTATTATGTTGCAAAGGCTGCCTTGCAAACAACACGACCAGAGGCCTGCATCTAATTTATACACTTAGCATGAACAGCAGTTTGCATAAATTTTACAGAATGACTTCGAGTTCAAGCAGATCAGTCTTAAAATATACTGTTTCACATTAAACCAGATGGTAGAATTGCATATATAAAGCACATGTATATAATCCAGTTTATTGGATTTAATGTACAATGATTTAAAATAGCAAACTTGTTTAAGGCAATGGTAGTACACAGTCAATATGATGTAGAAAATACACAGTTAAGACCGTTGACACAAGAAGACCTGGGTTCAAACCCCCACTAAGCTATCAATTTTGGGCAAATAACACTCCCTCTCTTAATCTGACTCACACAGAGTAGAAAATGGGATAAACCCTTGGAAGAAGGAAAGCATACACGTGTGGTGATTACATGAATAAATAAACAGAGCATAAGAGGCATTTGACTTAGTGCCTCTAAAATTCGAGTATATTCAAAAGTCAGATACGTCTAATTATTTTTGTAGATTCCTAATCCTTTGAGTTTGTAGCAGCTCTTAACACTTTAAATCCTGTTTCCGCTTCCTCCACTATCACCTTGAACAAATCGTTTGTAAAAAAATTGTGGCTAATGCTGGACTTGAGGGCTTAAAATGAAAATGTTGTGCTTCCTAGGTTCCAAGGCTTTGGAATATTCCAACGGCATATTTGACTGCCAGTCCCCGACTTCTCCGTTCATGGGGAGCCTGCGAGCGTTGCACCTCGTGGAGGATTTGCGTGGCTTATTGGAGATGATGGAAGCGGATGAAAAAGAGGGATTGCGGTGCCAAGTCCCAGATTCGACAGCAGAAGTTCTGATTGAATGGCTACAGAGCCAAATGGTATGGCAGTGGTATGAATTACTTTGCACTAAAGAAAAATATTGATGGACTTCTTTGCTGGATTTGTCAATGTACTGTAATATTGTTAAATGCATACCAACCCCCCACCTTGTCATAAGGCAATTTCAGTTGACACCATTATGCTCTTTTGTGAAAGTGTTTTCAGCATTGCTTTTACAATGATACAAGACGAAGTTTTTTTTCTTTTACAGGGCATATTGAATTTTGTCAAAATCCTTCTTTCAAAATCCTTCTTATGCTTCTACTCGCTGACTGGGTTTGGACGACATGTTAACCAATGATGGGTTAAATAGTCAGCGGTTGGTTATTGTGTTGTCTGATAGGACTTTTTCACGCCACAGTTGGTTATTCAGCCGAAATAACCAACGCAAATAACCAATGCTGTGCAGATTTGATTATTTGAAGAAATGTTGGTTATTGTACTATGTGTCAGGCACCATTGCCTATTTCGGCACACACACAGTTGGTTATTTTCAGCAACTAGAGAGTCCCCTGGCAAGAGCTGCTGCTCTAGTCCATCCCATAGCTGATGGGATACCAGCAGGTGGCGTGAGGGGGGATGTGTCAATCAAACACAGTTGACTAATAGTCAACTCACCTTAATGCCGACCATGGTTGATTATAGTCATATTGTGTAGGGAGTACCCCCTCGATAATCAACCATGGAGTTGACTATTAAGACATGGCTGATTATTGTGCAGTCTGAATGCAACCACTGTTTGGAATGTGTTTACCATTGGCTCTGGGTAGTACTTTAGAGTGCTTAAGGTTCAATTCTATGCATGCTGGCTGGGGAATGCTGGTGGTTTTATGACTTTCTGGCTGGGGAATGCTGGTAGTTTTAGGACTTTTTACTGTCTAAACATACATAGGATTTCACCCTAAATTATGTTCCAGTATTGGTCCTGTTAACTTGGGTTTCAATTCACCTTATTGTTATTGTTCATACTATTTAAATAGGAAAGAATATTGGGTGGTATAGAAACGCAATAAATAAATAAATAAATTTTATATATGACCTTAGAATCCCAACCCATGTTGACCAAGGCCAGAGAGGTTGACGAATAGTAATGCTGTGCCAGAGTTTTGTGGAATTAATTTGATCTTTGGTGAGCAAGTTGCTATTTCAGGGTGAGAGGAACGCCTCCCAAAAGATGTTGTCTCTTGTAAATAAATAATTTTTTTTTTTTGTTGAATAAGGCACAGCACGATCCCTTCCCCCTCTCCTTGTGAGCAGGGACTATTTTCTCCTTTAAAGCCACAGTTATCACTGAACATTTTACCCCCTTTTTGTATGCTCTGTAATCATTGAAATTGGAGGTCCTTTTTGTAAAGGATGTGTGTGTGTGTGTGTGTGTGTGTCTGTGTGTGTGTGTGTGTGTGTGTGAAACAGCCATTCCTCCTGTTTGCCTTGACGCTATTGCACAATATTCTTGTAGCATATGAGTTAGTTTATTCCTCTTGGATGCAGCTGACCCAGGCTTTTCAGGTCAACCTAGGGAAATTGCATTGCCTCTTCTTAACTTTCAAACAACTCTGCCCAGCTATGGTTGTTAGGAATAAATAAACTATTTATTGAGGTACTGCTGTCTTCAGAATCTCTTTTCCACAAACCATCCATTTGGGCTACTGCCCATTTAATATTGCGTTAACATGAATTTAGAAATGTCGTTTTCATGCCACATATGCTATTTGTTTAAACAGATTTTTAAAATGGGCATTTAACCTAATTTTGGAATTATGATCTTGCATTGCCTATCCCTTATAACAACATAGTGTGCTAATTTAGTAAGAAGCAACATGCAACATCGCCCTTATAGTCTTGCTCAGTAAAAATGTGATAGGGCATCTCTGCAAAGCAAGACCTTGCAAGTTTTTAATAGATTGTTTTCCGATTGACTGAAGATGCCATCTACTGGAAGAAGGGTGCAATTTTAGCTCAGGCTCAGTGTTCAAATTCCCGTCTTAGTGAAGCTTGTAGGGGGTGCAAACATGGGTACTGATCAACATTCCTATTATACAAATAATAAAATTTATTTCTTACCCGCCTCTCCATTTTGATCGAGGTGGGGAACTACAGCAAATATAAAATACATAAAACTGAATTAAGAACATAATATACATTGTTTAAACATCCTAAAAACATTCTAAAAACATCCTAAAATTCCCCTAGATAGGCCTGCCGGATTTATTGAGTTCGACATGTTCCTCATCAGTGTGTCAGAATTGCAGAGATACATTTTTAGTGTCAAATTTGGAGAAATACTTTTTTGTATATGGGGCAGATAGTTTCTACGAGAATCCTATTCTTAGGGCTGCTTAACTATGTGGAGAGACATTCTTAAAAAGGAGGAGGAGTTGTTCATGTGACAACCCTCCCACCCCCCCCACTCCCTAGGGTCTGAAATGGCATACCTCAGACTCAAGTTTACCACTTCAGTGAAAATTAGGCCATCGGTTTGCCAGATCAATACAGATCAGGGTGCAGCATGCTTTAACAATTGTGTATAACACTAAACAAAATGGTCAGAAAAGTTGTACTTGTTTGGCATCTTTCTTTGCCAACCGTTAAAGGTGTAGGGGACTCTTCCCATATTGAAGCATAGTATGTCCAATTCCTGGGTTACATCCAATGCCAAACTAGCAGGCATCTGCTAGTGCAAGGGGACTTTCTCTCCTCCTTTTGCAGTTCTCTGCACCGCCTGAAAATCTGTTCCAAAGGGTTTCTTAGCCCCCAGAGCAGATTTTGATGGCACGGGGAAGGAAAAATGGTCCCCTCCCATTTCCCACGGATGGAGCTGTACCATTGGATACAACCTTAGGAGGTTGGCCAAAGGTGCCTAATAGACAGTTATATTTTCTATCAGTTTATGGTATGGATACTCTTTCCATACGCAGAACAAGCTCTAGTGTGCTTTGCTACTCATACCAAGTTTTGCTTTGCCTAAAGTTTGAAAGAAAACTGTTAATGTAACCATTCTTCAGTGTTGGTAATAAATACCACAGAAAACACACCCACCCTGGTGCCCCCTTCCATTCCTCCCTCAATGCTACTTATGCCACGACTTCCTAGTGTTTCTCTGTAGTGTTGCCTCTTTTCTTCAGATTCCATCTCAACCTTCCACTCCCCCATCCATGACAACTTTGGCTTAACCCTTTAGTTGTCTGCCTCAGCTGAAAGGAAAGGAAAGGAACCTCTCGTGCAAGCACTTTGAGTCGTTACTGACTCCTAGAGGGAAACCTGCTTTCGCTGACGTTTTCTTGGCAGACTTTGTAGCGGGGTGGTTTGCCATTGCCTTCCCCAGTCGTGGTTACCTTTCCCCCAGCTTGCTGGGTACTCATTTTACCGACCTCGGAAGGATGGAAGGCTGAGTCGACCTGAGCCGGCTACCTGAGAACCAGCTTCCGCTGGGATCAAACTCAGACCGTGGGGAGAGTTTCGGCTGCAGTAACTGCCGCTTACCACTCTGCGCCACACGAGGCTCTCTCAGCCGAAACAAAGTCTAAATAATGGGTAGCTGTATTTATGCCTATCTTTCCCCTGTTATCCTAGCCCCCCCTTCTCCTCTTTCTTTCCTCAGTGTTGTCTCCCCAGATCCAACATTTAGAGTATTAACTCCCCAGAGGAAGGGTCCTGCCTGTCTGTTGTTGTTGTTGTTTATGCTACTCTGCAAAGCAAACGGATGACATTATATAAGTTTTGAAGTAAAATTTATCTCATGGAAAAATACTGGTTAATTTGTTCTGTTTTCCTCATGAAAGTAAGAGAATTTAATAGACAATTTGCTGATAAAAGCTACTTTACAAGTTTAGCAGGTTTGGTAATCTTTTGGCAGCTGTAGGGTCATTTCAGCTCGGATTTAACTTTCCATTTAATCCAATTTAGCATGGATTTAAGTGTGTTAAGTAGCAATAAAATACCTATACTGAACATTGCATATTCTCCACAAGAGATTTGTAGCATTGAGGCGCCAAGCAAAATCACAGCATAGTATGATGATAATCATTCTAACAATATTCTTTCCTACCATACTGCCAGGGAGCCTTTGTGTGTTTGTATCAATTTGCTTTGCTTCAAGAGTTGCTTATTTTTGTTTCAGCGCTCAACTGTGGTTCTTCATCTTGCAACCATTTTTGGAAACGCTGAATGTGCAGGAAATGAATTTGGGTCACGGGAGACAAATTTCTCACTTCTCATTTTCAAAATGCATCCCACCCCCCTCAGTCTTCTGGTTCTGAATTGTGTTCTTATCGCTTCAGGTCTCCTCAGTCTTGCCTTTTGTATTACAGCATTTCTAAGACTAGGAAATTACCTCACCTATTCTTAGAATTTGCTTGTGCATATGAAAATGGACGTCATGGTAAATAAAATAAAATTCATTTCAGTTTGTCGCTTTTAAAACAAGGATTTTTTTTATTATTCAACAACATATGGGTTTTAAAGCTGTTTAGGCTTAAAAGAGGAATGGTTTAACTTCTGGTTTAGTAAACGTGAGGTAACATAGTAATTGGATGACATTTATAAGCAAGTTTTAGCATTTCCACTGCTGCTTGTCCCTCTTCACATACCATTCCATTATGGATGGGTTCATTCTGCAATGTATTAAAGTAATGTACAACGTTTAAGGAAATGCTGGTATTGCTATTGTCTTCTAATTTACTCAGAAGAATGGATGGTCCTTACTCATTTTGCAGTCTGCTAAACCCTTTTTGCCAAAACCTATCAAGGCAATGCACAACCTACCTTAAAATAAACAATAAAATATTAAAAAATAATAAAGCCATAGTGCTATGTGGGTAGACAATCCGAAAGGTTGTAGATCTACTACAAATCACCAGAAGATCCTGATCTACCTTCTGCCCATCTCTTCAGTAAAGTAGAGTAGTTCCAAACTAGCTGACATTGCTGTAGAGAGTACATTTTACACAACTTTAAGATTTCACCATTACTGATGCAATATCAATATTCCCCATTTGTTCAGTGATTGGGACAAACAGTGTGGTGTAATAGATTGTCGAGTATTGGTCTTGGACTAGTGACAGGCAAGGGTATCTTGTTTTTAATCAGTGTTAGCTTGTTAATACCAAGGTGACAATTTGGGGGAAGGGGAATGTCTATTTTCCAGAGAGTTGTCTTTCAAAGGTCATAATGTTGATACATGCAAAATAATATGCAGAGTATACAAGAAAACAAAAGGCCTACAGTATCAGGCCAGTGGTCCAAATTGTCCATTGTCCTACTTGTGTCCAAAACTAGACGTTTCTAGATCTCTGGTAAAGCCTAAGCATGCAGTATATTTGACTTCAGTCTAAACAAAATTTGTCATCCAGCAATAGCTTTCATTAGTTTAACGTTAGGGACACCATAAGTGTTTGCATGAGATGAGCCTTCTACCCAACCGTTGCTCTTTAGATGCTTGGGTTGTTAATTGGTTCAGCATCATCAGCCTATGGATACCTCCATTTACATTTCATGATGAAATAATTTGTATATTTTTGTAGCCTTGTGGTCGCATCCTGAAGCCTCTGTGACAGTCATCTGCTGTTTTATTTAGTTCTGTAATTTGACTTGTACTGATGGAACAGTGTTACAGCAGGCCAGTGTATCCTTTATTTTATTTTCCAGACCAATGGGCATATATCCGCTAATGGAGATGTGTATCAAGAGCGGCTTTCACGTTTGGAAAATGACAAGGAATCTCTTGTTCTGCAAGTAAGTCCTTTTCCAAGTTAGTTCATTCTTTGCTTCTCTATGAATAATAAAGCTTTGGATGATGGTCTGGACTTACATAGCTGTCTTGGCATGTGAGCTCACTCAGCACTCATGTTTACAACCCTGCCCTCTACAATTGTCTCTGATGTGCAGTGTTCATTGATTGAAAATTAGGGAACATTTTGTTAAAAGAAGGGGTAAGGGAATTTTCTTTGAGACATTTTTCAGGGTGGTCCAATTTTCCCTTTCCCAGGATGGCTGAGCGTTCTATTCACATCTCCAGGTAATGGTTATGAAGTGAATCCTGGGCGGAGGCTTCTCTCCTGTCACACTCTATGCTTTTTTGAGACACTCACATCCTCCCCCTTAACTCAAATAGATCTCTCCCTAGAAGGATGAAGAGTTGTGCTTAGTTGTTGTTCTGTGGTAAGGATTGCAGTGGTTACTTTTTGTGTTTTTAACTGCCCAGAGAGCTTCGGCTATTGGGGCGGTATAGAAATGAAATGAAATAAATAAATAAATAAATAAAATAAAACTTAGCTTCCGGTGTGAAAAAAGCAAATTCTGTGCAAGTGATTATTAGGAAAAAGATAGAAAATAAAATTTCCAGTATTGTAATGTCCTAATATATAGCTGCTTTTGGAACATTATGTACAATTCTAGTAGCCCCATGTCAAAAAGGATGTTGTAGAACTGAAAAGGGTACAGAAAGGGGCAACTGTAAGGATGAGAGAACAGGAGCATCTTCCCTATAAGGAAAGGTTAAAAGACGTGGGACTTCTTAGTTCGGAAAGAAGACAATGAAGGGAGAACATAATTGGGATTTAAATAGTTATGCACATTGTGGAGAAAATAGGTAGTTTTCTCCCTGTTTTTTATACCATTAAAAATGTGTGTCTTCCAGTGGAATTGATCAGCATTAAATTATAGACAGACAAGAAAGAGGACTTACTTTTTCACATGGCTCGGAATTAATTTCTGAAACTCATTGCCACTCAAAATGGTGACGGCCTCTAAATTAAATGGCTTTAAAAGGGAATTGAACAAATTCATGGTGTGATAGGCTTGTCAAAGGCTGTTCTTGTTAATGGCTATATAGGACCTCTGAGCTCAGAAGCAACATGCCACTGAAAAGTTGTTGCTGGGGAGCAACTACGGAGAAGTACTGTTGTCTTCATGTTTTCCTTGTCGGCTCCCCAGGGTCAAGGTGCCTGTTTGAGAAAGAGGATGCTGGCCTAGATGAACTTTTGCTCTGATCCAGCAAGGTTCTTCTTAGGTTACGTATATTAGAACAAGTTAACACAAGTCTGGAGGGAAATTTTGTCCACTAAAGCACAGTCTCAATGACGTTCAAGGAACTCTGGCAAAGAACATCTATGAATACTCCTGTAATGCCCTGATCATCCTGTGTCATGTCAGTGAATGCCTCAACAGTACTAGTTGCAGTAATGCCCTGATAGTTTGGTGGAGGTTGAAATAATTGAAACTGTAAATAAACTTAATATATCTAAATATTATACAATAATGTCAGCTACCTGAAGGTGAGAGGCTTCCAAAGATCTGTATATTCCATTTTTGTACAGGTGAGCGTTCTTACTGACCAGGTGGATGCTCAAGGAGAGAAGATCAGAGATTTGGAGCTCTGCTTAGAAGAACACCGGGAGAAACTGAATGCTACGGAAGAAATGCTACAGCAGGTATGCCAAATAAACAAGGAGGGATGGCACCAAAACATTGTGCAGACTGGAGCATGGAATTCTCCAAACATAAAAGCACTGCAAGTTGGTAGATTGTTTTGATATTTATTCCAAGCCTGACTCATTTTGGGTTTAAAAAACCCTTTGTCAAGGGCATTCTTTTGAACACTGTAATACACTGTACTATGCTGTACACTGTAGAATCCTTTGAGGAATATGTACTTGGTGATTGGTTTTTCTTACCTTGGAAAAGAGTGCAGTAGAGTTCAAAAAAGGTATTTTTATAACCCGAAGTGCATTAATCTTGGAATAAATATCATCACAATCTACCATCTTGCAGTGCTTTTATGTTTAGCCATTTGGGGGGGTCCCCCCTCCAGTCTATACAGCAGGTATAGCCAGAACATTTATATCTTTCTATGTATCTGACTGTGTGTTTATATGTTTAATATATCTGTTCCTCTCTCACACACGTATATACACATATACACTCAGCCTTCTTTTTTGATATACTCTAGTAATGATTATGTTGTTGCTTCCGTTAATGTATTTAGAGCCTTCTAAATGAAGTTTTAGAGACCTCTAAATGATAAAAAGGGAACTGAAACATGGGGCTTGCCTGTTTAATACTTCTCAAATTGTAAACCAGTTGTGTGTAAAATGGCATCTGTATTGATGGTTGCAATGTAGATGCATATCAAAACTTTATGTCACGTTAACCTTGTCCTGTAAATAGGGCACTAGATGCAAAGAAGGACAGGGATCTTGTTACTTTAATAGTTGTCAACAAGAAAGATTTTGGCTGGTGCTCCTTTTGTTAATTAATGCAGGGTGTGTGATAAAGCACCATTTTACTTTAAATGTTATTACTCTGTTGTATTTTGACATTTTTTTTTATCAGTGTGAAGGATTTTCCCACTTTTATATTAGTTTATAAATGTTGTGACTAAATAAGTTGCATCTGCTAAAATTCCCAATTCTACAGAACTATTAAAGCATAGGAGCTTTGTCCCACTTCACATTTGACTGCCCTACCATTAAAGTAAAGAAACCTGCAATGTTATTACTCTGTTGTATTTTGACATTTTTTTTATCTGTGTGAAGGATTTTCCCACTTTTATATTAGTTTATAAATGTTGTGACAAAATAAGTTGCATCTGCTAAAATTCCCAATTCTACGGAACTATTAAAGCATAGGAGCGTTGTCCCACTTCACATTTGACTGCCCTACCATTAAAGTAAAGAAACCTGTAATCTCCAGCCATAGGAATGCTTTTCACTGTCTAAGCTTTTTGGGGAAACTTTTTTGCATGGCTTAGGTGTTTATTGTTTGTACTTGTGGACCTACAGTTTCTATAATATTAAAAGAAACCCACAGCTTCTCATTCTTTAAATCAATCATTCTCTTTTAATTTTTACCAGGAGCTCTTAAGCAGAACATCTCTTGAAACTCAAAAGCTGGACCTTATGGCAGAAGTTTCCAACTTGAAGCTCAAGCTGACTGCGGTAGAAAAGGACAGGCTAGACTATGAAGACAGGTTCAGAGATACAGAGGTGAATTAAGTAGATTAGCCATAACTGAAACTTTTTAAACTTGCATTTCTTTACATATAAGGTGGTGTTTTTCTCTCTCTGTGTGTTCCTATCTGGGATGGGAGAGCAACGTTTTCATATCTAAAACCCCTGCAGAGAGAACTTTTACAAGTAGATTTAGGCCACAATCATACGCATGTTAGACGTAAAAAAGTCCTGCAACTCCCAGCATTTCCCAGCCAGCACACCTGAGTAAGGAATGCTGGGATTTGTAGGATTTATTTTCTGTCTAAACATGCATAGGATTGTGCCCTTACTTATTCAGGTTTTGCTTCTGTATGAGAGCAGAATTGTACAACTTGTGGTCCCACTAAAGCAATTGCAGTCCACCAGCTGTGTGGTGTAGACTGCCAGGTGCTTGTCAAACAGCCTGCTTTTGCAGGCCATAAAAACAGGAGGCCTATTGAACCATTCGTGGGCTGCATTCAGTTTGGCCGATCATAAGTTGTAAAGTGCTGGTATGGATTATCATTATTATTAATAGTATTTACTTATATAGTGCCATCAATGTTCATTGTGCTGTACAGAACAAAATAAAACAGAATACAAAACACCCTGCCGTATGGCTTACATTCTAAAATCACAATAACAAACAAACAGGGAGGGGAAAGGCCAACTAGCATGGGGGACAATAAAACAAACAATAAAAACTACTATCGTCACACTACGGATTATAAACTTTTGAGAAAAGCAACGTTTTCTTGAAATCTTTCAAGTAAGATTTAAATACTGGATCTTTATGCAACATAATTAGACAAGTTGCTTCTTTTCAATTTCTACATGAAAATAGTAATGCCTTAACTGAAATGCATGAATTGATATACTACACTTTGAAAATAAGGGCTTAGAATAGGATTAGACACTAATAATTGGACTCTTTGTATATTCACCAAAGTTGGCTTACTTGAATATTTTTGATTCGTTCAACTTTTTAAAAAAAAATATGCAAGAAAAGGGGGTTCAAATTTCTTTGCTTTATGTTTCCACTAATTTTATTTTATTTTTCTTACTCTTTTTAAACAGGGTTTGATGCGGGAAATTAATGAATTACGCTTAAAAGTAGGAGAAATGGACAGTGAGAGACTTCAGTATGAGAAAAAGCTTAAGTCTACCAAAGTAAGTAGTTGTCAGTAAAAGGGGAAAAGGCTGTTGGTGAGTTTGAAAACACCTTATTGCAATGTAGTTTTCAAGCTCCACCTCATAAAAGAAGGCTTCTTTAAAAAAAAAATATAGGATATGCTGGTTCAGTTGCTTCTTTGTTACCAATTGTTATGCTGCTTTATAATGTACTTAATTATCCTATAGATATGGATTTTCTTTTGGTTTCTCTTGGTTTCTCATTTTTTCAGTCTTAAGTTTGTTTCCAGTTTGTGAAAAAGAATTAAGGTTTACCTGAAAATTCTTATGTAGTTTCATTCACATTTCCCCCCAATGCAATTTGACACAATACATGCAAATTTTAAGCAAGATTTTCCTAATACAATGCATTATGTACACAATTTTATTGGGGAACTGCTTTGGAAAATTTGGGGAAGAGCAATGCAGTGAATTTTGATTCACACATTGTTTACAGACATGAAAGTTTGGTATATTTACGTTAAATGTGAACCAGACAAATTTCTCCCCATCCCAAAGTACAGGGCTGGTTCACAGATGTGGCAGCCTGCAGACTATTACCTTAGGGTGGGGGATGCAGGGTGATTCACATGTAGGTGCTGTTTGTATGAATTGACATGTTCAAATAGGTAGCAGTATATTTGCAACTCCAATGCATGTGATTATGACACAAATAATCCAATATGTTCTCCAATATTATGCCCAAATATTGGAGAGGCTAGATACACTATCCCCATAGAGATGCTGGTTTATCCCACTGCATTTATAGACTGACTCTAGAGAAAACATAATATGAACGAAGACGACAATACACTCTCTAAATACAACTTATCCTTCTTCAGTGGGGAAAGACAGGTAAATACATTCTTTCTAAAGACTAGTTTTTATTTTACCTGGCTGCTTATTCTGTGTAATAATGTATGTAATAGGGGCGATTGTGTTAGAGGAGGTGTATGATGTGGTTACTCCACACACCAGTGCCATAGCTACCACTGGCAACCAGTTAATGCAGGAACAGCATCCTACTTTGAAGTGCTAAGGACGCTACTTCAAAGCAAGTTTCTTTAAATCCACAGGTTTACTTTGACAGAAATGTCTTTCACTGAGATAACCCCTCAATTTGAAAGTAGTCACTTTTAGCTTTGTCTCTTGTTCTATCTTTACTTCTGTTTCACTCCTCTGTCTCTATTACCAGTCTTTAATGGCCAAACTTTCTAGCATGAAAATCAAAGTGGGCCAGATGCAGTATGAAAAGCAGCGGATGGAACAAAAATGCCAAATGTTAAAGGTGTGGTAGATTGATAGGCCTGGTTTTTGAATTATGTCTTTTGCACAGCTTTTGTGAGACTGTCTTCCATCTTGTTTGTCTGTATTCTCAAGTATTTCTGTTGATGCCGTGCATGTGTGAGGTTTTCCCCACCCTACTCTTATAAACGAAATCTGAAGTGTTTTTCTACACATTTCATTTCTTGAATAAAGTCTTGGCGTTCATGATATATTGGACGTGGACCAGGATGAATTTTTAACAGATCCATTTCACTTACGTTATTCTGTTGGATCGAAGATTAATTGATACTGGCATGTCTGTATTAAAGACCTAAGCTGGTTTAACAGTTCTTTTTCCCAGAGAATCCTTGGAACTAGTTTGATGGCTAGGGATGTTGAAGAGAGTTTTCACCCCTTGCCATACCGCAAGTCTTTGGATGCTTTGGGGAAGCTACAGCAGTTAAAATTGGTATAAAACTAATATTAAACAGTAATGTAGATAGGGCTAAGATTATGTGCATCTGCACTGCTGCACACTGATGAAAACATGTGAAGTGTTCTACCCAATACTTCACACCATTTCCTCTTAGGAGGTGCCGTAAACTCTAGACAACAACAGGACTTATCTGCTTTGTAGTTTTGATGAGTGTATCTGCTGCCCGATGTATTTATGCTCAGGGATATTGTTGCAGACTATATATACACACACACACCGCCCAAATTAAATGGATGGTACAGTAGTGTTAGGCAATTAAGCCTAAGCAATGTAATACAAAGGAGCTGAAACAAAATGCCAGAGAAACTGTTCTGGGTTTAGAGATGTCAGTTGTCCCAAAGAAGAGAAAAGTAGCCCTTAGTTAAGTAGACTCTTAAATATTAAGACTGAGCAGCTAAAGAGTCCAGGGGTAGCTCATTTTTGCAGGTTAAGATGGTTTAAATCTGAGTAATTGACAACTTGAAATTGTGACTGACACCCACCTTAGAGATGAAAGAGAAGCTTTCTCATAATGTGTACAAATGGCCTACTACTACAGTTGGTGAGCTGTATAGTAATTTAGGCCTCACAGTTGAATTGGAGCAAGTTGAAGCCCTTGATATGCAATATGAGACTGCTCACCTTTTCATGGTGGACTTTTGTGCAATGGAGCTTTTGGTAAGCCATCCATTTCAACAGGCAAAATCACAGTGTAGTTCTGGATCTGCATTGACACGGAAGTAATTTGAATACATAGGGCAGTATCCAACACTGCCATTCCACTTATGCTATAGCTGTACCACTAGCATGAGCAGCCACTAGTGGCCAATGGCATGAGCTGGCACAACGGTTTTCTGGGGAAGCCTGTCGTACCAGCTTATGCTATTGCTGTACCACTAGAGGTTGCTTATGTGGCAGTGTTGGATACATAGATGGAATAGGAAGTCCCAAGATCCTTGGTTTCTTCTTATATTGCAGGACAGAAATTTAAAGAGCAATTCATTTGTGGTTTTGTCTTGTATAGCTTCAATTTTGCCACTTAATCATGCATGGGAACTATGTTATCTTCACTTCTGCATCAGTATTCTTACAGGGTGGCTGCTTTGTGATACTACATGTTGATTTGGGTTTTATTTTTATTATTCATTGCTACCTATGTGTGTTAATAAAACTATTTATGGCCTGAGCAATACATGGGGTTTGTACTCATATGCGATCGTAGTACATGTTAAATAAATATATATATATTCTTTCCCCTTCCATCCATTCAACAACATGCACATTACTTCACTGCAGTATTAAATCAGATTTTATGCTGTGAGCATGTCTGGAGTTGTTTGTTATTTACCACATTAAGGCTGCAATCTTATGCACGCTTAACTGGGAGTAAGTCTCATTGAAAACAGTGGGTCTTACTTCTGAGTACAGAAGCTTAGGATTGTGTTGTAAGTATTATCTACTTAATGTTGTTGGAAGTGTCTCATGCATGTCTAAAAGGTGAATAAGATTCTTAGTGTCATTTTTCAGATTCTGAATTTGTACATTTAAATTAGAGATGGGGTTGCTTTGGCTGGGGAATAGACCACCCCCATGTATGTGGTATTTCTTCAAGGAAAATGTCAAAGAGAAAAATGGCTAGTTATAAAATTTAGCTAGGTCTGACAAGTTTTCTGAAATAAATGTTACTAGAAAGTCATCTCTAACTTAAATGACAAACTTCAGTTTAGGACCATCCCTTTAAAACACGAAGCCAGTTTCTAAACAGTTGTATTGATTTTCTGTTTGAACAGGAAGAACTAGCATCTTTAAAAGATAAATTAGAACAAAAGGAAGCAGAGATAAAACGATTGCAAGAGAAACTGGTTCTCCAGGTGAAAGGAGAAGGGGTTGACATAAACGACAGAGGTAAGGCAAAATTGCAATCACCATGGAGGGGAGTTAATTTGTGCTCCCCAAAGCCATGACTTATTCTACTGTTGTCTGTGGTTTATGACTTTAGTCTATTCTAGACAAAGCCTTGATTAAGCCTATAGACATCAGTTGATGAGTGCATGACACTTAGGACCGTGGTCAAGTCTTACATTCTAGGAAGAAACTTTGATTCGCTTGCATGCATCTTTCTCTGCAGAGACAAACTAATGAACTGAACTGGGTTGTACCATTTCTGCTTTAACATGGCATTTCCCGTGCCACCTGATTTAAAATTGGATTTTGCCCCCTACAGGCAGATCGGGTAATCATATCTCTCTCCAATAAATATGGTAAAGCACAGCTGGTCCATGCAATACTTTCTCCTTTAAATAAGGACGAGAAGTATGTGTGCATGCCCAAGAGTTTGTCCTAGAAAGTTCTGAGTGAACAGGCCCAGAGAATGTTGACTTTTGCATGACTTAAGGTGATCAAACTTTTGAGATTATGATTGGTTAGATTTTAATTCCATGGAAATTCCGCTCATCCCACTTCAACAATATATAGCTTTTTCTTTTCGTAGGATGACATGTCAATACAACATGACAACAATTAAAACATATATTTAAATTTGTTTTCTCCATGGTCTGCATTTTATTAGTTTACAGGACTACTTTAAGTTATGTGTGGATATCTTTACATGATTATAGTGTGCTGTAGGAAATCAGTTATCCTTTTGGATACGTGACCAGGAATAAAGTCTGTCATGAAATTTCTTGATAGAGTTAAATAAAAATCGAAGAGAAAAGGGAATTATCTCTGGAAAAGTGGTTGTGGAAATAAATTGTAAGTTGCGTACCTGTGATAGATCTTGGGTTTAATAGTGTATCCTGGCTTCTACTTGGATGAGCAATATACTTCCCAAGTATGGACCACAAAAGGCATAGCCAGTGTTTCCAAGTTAGTATCAGGCTCAATAATGAGATTTGGCCTTGCTAAGGTGTTTTTAAAAAGTTGAATAACCAGGGAGCACCTCCTAACAGCTAAAGAAATATGGACCTAATAATTAAACAGATGGAAGGCCACTGGAATGTAAATCCATCTGAGCTTTCTAAAGGAAGTGTGGGTTACAAATATAATAAAAAAATAAGATAGCAATAAGTATTGTGATAAATAGTTGTCTCTTATCAAGATCAAAATGGATGAATGTAAAAATGTGTTGATTTCTCTCCCCCCCCCCCAATCTATGAAGACTTTCTTGCACTAAGATAAAAACTTAGAGGGCCTTTAATATTATAAGATCATGACTCCCATGCAAGTGATGCAGATAATCAGTCTACAGTATTATCTGGCTGGTGGATAAAACTTGTCACAGACAGATGTACACAACATATGGTTTTAGCCTATGGCCATACTACCTTGAACACGCCCGATCTCGTCTGAACATATGGTTTTATTTTCATTCATGTTGAATTTGCTTTAATGCTTATAATCTTCATCTAACTTCAAATCCAATGGGTTTTCCTGCACAGATGAAAATTGTAAAAAGAAGCTCAAAGACAAAAGTAAGGTTTTTAGTGTCCTTCCACAAGCACTTGACATAGTTTTCCAATACAGCTTTTTGCATGTATCACCTTAAAACTATTTTAACAAAGTGCTGTTAAACTGCTTCATCTTCCATCCTCGGTTGCAATGGAAATCAAAATAAAAAGAGTGAGGTGAAATTCTACATTTTAATTGTTGATTCCTCACACAAACTTCCCCCAATTAAACTGAATTTTGGATTACAGATAATTTAATTTAGTTTCCTGGGAATGCTCTAAGCATCTAATAAACACCATTATTTTCATATAATTTGAAGGACTGATTTTGACATAAGCTATATCTATATAGATTTGTTCGAATAATTGGTTTTCCTTATGGTTAATTTGCTAGTTTCCATTTTTTTTTTTGCATCCCTTAAGTAGAAAAACACTTGTGCAGTATTCAACTCAAAATTGAGGATGCTATTAAGCCAACTGATTTTCATTGTGCTCAATCAGATATAACTCCCTGGGTTGGTTCAGACATAATGCAGAATTATGGTTTGGCATTACATGAATGACACCTGTGTTTGCATACTCTGATACCCTCTCTCACTGCTGATCACATCCACATCCGAAAGATGCAAAGTATGCTTTGCACGAACCATAGACTACCTACAAACCAGTATTGTAAACCATGGTTTGAACTGAGTTTGAATACTGGTTTGTGGACAAATGATAGTTTGCCTGCTTTAGATGTAACTACTGTCTATGACTTGCTACTAAATTGGTAAAGAGGAACAAAATTAGGGCATGGGAGATGTCAGAGGGTGAAGGGAGCATAGAGGTTGTTCATGTAATACCTGGTTATATTTTGGTGTTCCATCAGAACAAAACCACAGTAGGACTCTGGCCTTAGAGTAAATTTACATACAGGTTTCCTTTCACTGACACCTGTATGTTGTGGAGAGAATCAACATAAATCCCGAATGAACTGCAGTTGACACATATTTTTATTGTCATTTCCCCCTAAAAGCTGATTTTTAGTAAGATATGAAAATGTTGCTCGATTTTAATGATTTAATTTGCTATATTTCTAATATTTTCTACTTTATGACTCTGAATGTTATTGGATGTTCACTGTAAATGAGGATAAAGGATGAAGCACAGTTTGTACTGATCTCAAGTTTAAACTTTTTGTATACATTGCATTGTAACTACATATTTTAGCATGACTTTTCATCACAACATATGCACCATCCCATCATGATACTTTTGTTTCTTCAACCATTCTTGGTTATGGCTAAACATCACTATGCCATCCATTTCTTTTACCATTCCTTAACATCAATTGCCTACTTCTTTGTAGTCGAATTTGTTTGTGGCTGCTGGCACAGTGAAGAATTGCTATGTTGCATACTGTTATAAATATTTTAATCTCTGAAGGCCTGTTTATAATATTTTATAATTCAAGAAATAGATATAGGTCAGACTTGGCATTGCATTTTACAGAGCCATGGTAGTGCTAAGAGACTGAGCTGAGAATCTGAAAATCCTTGGTTCAGATTTCATGTCTGCCATGAAATTGTGGGGTGGCCTTAGGCAAACTAATGTCTATACTTGCAGTATGGGAGTACTAATATTGACCTATCTTACAGGTTGTGTTGTAAAGGTTGTATTGTAATGTTTGTGAAGTACTTTAAACACTCTAATGCACTATAGGTGTGTGAAAGATGATTATGATTATTGCTCTTCTGGCATTATCAAAATGTCACTTGTAACTTGCTCCAGAGTAACCATGTTTGATTTGTTTTACTCTTGTTTAACTTTTAGATTGCTCTAAAATGCATAAAGGAAGTGATTTGTATTTTTCCTCCGGTAGATGCTAAACTTTAGCAATACTGTTGGCAGATGCATTGTTCTTTTTAGCTTTCTACTTGCACTGAAGCTGCAGTGGTTTTTATGTTTTAGATATTGAGGTGCAGAAAATGAAGAAAGCTGTGGAATCTCTAATGGCGGCAAATGAAGAAAAGGTACTAGAATGCTCTTTAGATCTACCTTGGTTGACATTATGAAGTTGCACCTTTTGGAAGAAGGAGGGGCTACAGCTTAGTGATAGAGCATATGCTTGGCATGTAGAGGTCTCAGGATCAATCCCAGCCATTTCCTGGGAGGGGAAAAAAATCCTTCCTGAAATGTTGCCAGTCAGTGGCCTGATTTGCACATAACACTAACCCATAGTATTTAAGTGATGTTTCGTTGCCCTACTCAGGATTATCTGCCAGATGATCAAATGTACCATGGTTTATCTCTTGCCCAATCTCTCTGTACCATGGCAAAGCAACTCTCCTATGATTCTGGGTTTCCGCATAACAACAACTCACAGTTCACAACCCAGCGTCAAACCATGGGTTCTCTTCGTGGCTTGTTCATGATTAACAATCCATAGATTTCCCATACTCTGCACATAAGAACCCAAGATTCAACAAACTATAGTTAATTAAACTATGATTTGTCATTGTGTGTGTCAGGTCAGTGTCAACAATGCTGGGTTAGATGGACCAGTGGTCTGACTCAGAGACCTGGTTCACAAGTTATAACAAACAATGGTTTAATTAACTATGGTTAACCAGGAACAATCCAAAAAGAAAACTCATGTTTTGTTGTTGGGTTGTGAGCTGTGGATTATTTAAACCATGGTTGTCGTTACGTGTGAATCCAGAATCATGGATTGTTTCACCAGGCTATACCAGTCAAAAGACTCAGCCTGTTTACATGCCAGTACTGCAGTGCCACAAAGGGACACAAACAACTCAGGGATTGAAAAAACAAACCATGGTTTGTTTGATCGTCTGCTAGACAAAACTTGGTAAGGCAACAAATCATGCTTTAAATAAACCATGGGATCTCATTATGTGTGAACATGTCAATTAAAGGTAGCTTTCTATGTTCCTATGAATCATTGACCTGGTTCTTATGTACCGACAACCCGGGGTGTGGGTTGAATATGGGTTGTTGTTGAATTGTGAGTTGTCATTACACGAGAACCTTGCACAACAACAAACCATGGGTTCTCATCCAGGATTGCTCGTGGTTAACAGTCCATAGTTAAACTATAATGTGCAGGGTTCATACATAACGACAACCCGAGATTTAATAACAGCCCATGCTCTGGGTTGCCACTACATGAGAATATAAGAGAGGAACATAAGTTGTTGTCATTCATTATCAAGTTCAAGTGGAAAGGACCAATATCAAATGAAAATGGCAAAGTTAAGACTTTAATATAATAGAACAAGTATCAGTTAATTTAATTATTTCCTATGCTTCTGAAGTGCTCAGTAATACCCTTTCTTAACCCACAATTTAATGTTAGAGCTTATAAACAAAAACTACATTGCCTTGAAATAATTTTAATACCATCACATTATTCGGTGCCCCTGGGAAGGGAGGTGGGAGAGCAAAAAACCAGTTTTAAGTAATTAAGGTTAAACACTCCTCTCTCTCTTTCAGGATCGGAAGATCGAAGAGCTTCGACAGTCTCTCAATCGGTATAAAAAAGTGCAGGACATGGTGATACTGGCTCAAGTCAAAAAAGGTACAGCGCTATAATTGAACACTGGTCATTTGGCTAGCTGCCATGGTATACCATATGTTCATTAACGTTAACAGAGTAACACTATTCTGTTCGGGTTTACTTGGACAAGTAGTCTTGGGAAATACCCCCGAATCTGCTTGAGCTTTAGGTTTGTTTGCACATTTTAGGTTTCTTGGTGACAAGAAAAAGTATCTATATAAATAAAAGCCCAGAGGCCTCCTCCAAGCCACTTATGCAAACAGGAGAGAAGACAGAGGCAGTGGATTGGCCTACTGGTTGGTAATGTCACAATGACATTGCCAACCAGTAGGCCAATCCACTGCCTCTGCCTTCTCTCCTATTTGCATGTTCTCTCCTATTTGCACTTATAGGCCATTTGCATGTTCTGTCCTATTTGCAATTACAGGCCAATCCACTGCCTCTGCATTCTCTCCTATTTGCATGTTTAAAAATTCTGAGCTCACAGGGCCTTCTATGGAAGTTCCAAATTCCAAAGAAAGATAACTGCCAGGAGCTTCTGGCCTAGCAGAGGAGCCGAAACCCACTAACCTCCTCACCAGACTGCTCCTCTACACCTGTTGTATGACGGGCTTTTTTGCTAGTTCTTCATAACCAAGGATGCTTTTGTCGCCTGTTTGCAACAGAATGGACCATGCAAACAGTATTATTGCCATAGGCTCTTCTGTGTGCTGTTAGGGCTGATTCATGCTTTGGGACTGAGTTTTTAACACTGGGGGCACATTCCAGTGAAAATTAAGCACTTGTAAGTTCTATTCAAATCAATGGGAGAACCAAGAACATGTCCCAGTCTCTTTCCCTTTTAAATAAAGTGGAACTTAAAAGTTCTTTAAGTGTTCTTTAGATTTAGATGCTCTTCCTAGTCATAACCACTTGTAGACAAAAGAGCAGTCTGTTATTGATTACAATTGGAGAAATCCATCAAGTTTGTAAAGTCTGTGTGACAAATAGTAATGCTGATTGGCACAGTGGGATTAACGAACTAATTTGGCAATGAAGCAGGAGAATGAGATGCAATTGATTTGTGTGTAATTGAAATGGGCTGGCTGCAAGTATTTTTCTTATTCAAACTCTGTTTTAGTAATTGATTCTCACTCTCCATTTCCCCTTAATTACTGCTTCCAGTATTGAGTTAGTATTTGCCGCAATGAGGATGGTTCAAATGGAGAATGATGACGAAGCCAAACCACACCGGGCATTCACACAAACGCTTTAGCTAAGAAGTTCAAACGGGGATTTTAAGGTTTAAATTGTACCTTGCCCAAAGGATTCTCAGACCTCAAATGCTCGCACATGAAATGTGATGTGAATGATTATTTAATATGGCTAAGTTTTATGATTCTTTATTTCTTTCTCTCTCCCCTTTGTGGCTCCACCATTTTTAATTGTTATTGTTATTTGTATATTTGCAAATAGAAACACCCCCCTAAAATCTGACAGATAAAAGTAACTTGTGATTGTATCCAAATGCAAAATTATATATGTACAACTTTAAAAGGAGTGCTGCAAATCATTGCAAACTTCAAAGGATATTATTGTGGTTGTTGTTGTTGTTGTTGTTGTTGTTATTATTATTATTATTATTATTTTGTATCCCACCTTTCCCCCAATATTGGGACTCATAGGCTTCAGCCTTATTCGCCTCCCATAGAATGGTTTAAGAGGTGTTTGTAAATAGTAAAAATGGTAACCCTTTGGAGGGACAGTCATGGCTTTGTAATAGAAATTTTACATTAAAGTTGTACATATATAATTTGTCTTTTATAATTTGTCTGTATGCTGGTTATTTCCTCATGTTCTGCTCTGTACTGTAGTATGATATTCTCTATACTTCTCTTTTTCTTTCTTTCTTCTACCACTTTGTGCATGTGTTTGCATCTGTTTGTGTATCTGCTTGTATTGAATTTACTCAACAGTGTGTTTATAGTGGAAGCTTCTAGCAATTCCTTCCCAGACATTTAGATTGGGGTCCACTATTGCTCTTGTTCTGTCAGGTACACTCTTGGGAACGGCAAAGACTTTACCTATGAAAGAAGAGACTCTACAGGATTGTGCTGTTAGGATTACAGCCATTGTGCATTAAACAAGTGCATATGTATTTTCAAAGGGGGAAAACAATACTTCATGTATCCCTTGGAATTGAATTTGGCTGCATGTTCAGAAATTGGTTTTGTTAACTCAATTGCAAAATCAGGTTGTTTAAACTAGAAAGGATTAAAAAAACCAGCCTGTTTTTCTCTGTGAATAGGAGCAAGTCAGTCACAGTATTGCACAGCCAGAGTGACAATATTCATGAAGAAGATTAAAAAAGTCAACCATTTTACCTTCCTCTGTTATTAGGCAAGGATGATGAATGCGAGGAGTCTGCAGATTCAGGATCTGTTTCAGTAGCCTTGTCAGATGCACAGAATCTAAATGAATCTGAGCAAAGTCCATCTCCTACACCACTTACAGGCTCTCCAAACCAGGAAGAGTTTAGAACAACAACTCCTGAAGAGGTAATTCTTTAATGTTCCCCTTCCCCATATACTTCCTTGTAAACTTAATTTGTATCTCACCTGTGTTGGTAGAAATTAAGTTTCGTTACTTGTAAAAGGAGTAAATGTTAGGTTTGACATGTAGTCGTTGCTTTCGTGGATATAGAGCTTTTTCTAGCTTTTATGATTTGAGATGAACGAGATAAATAATACAATGGCCTGGTTCAGACAACACGCTAAACCATGCTGCTTAACCACAAAATGGTTAATGCATTCCCTTCTCTAAAGCAGGCCACTGTGGACTGAATTATTTGTTTTGGGTTAAACCAAAAGTTCCTGCTGGAGGGCATCTGCTAGTGCGATGGGATTGTCTCCCTCTCTCCTGCCACCCTCTCCACTACCCAAAAATCTGCTCTGAGGTTTTCCCAACCCTCCAGAGCAGATTTTGAGGATGTACAGGCGGGAAGGGGGAAATTGCCCCCTCCTGCTTTTACTAACGGAGCTGCTTCTGTCAGTAGAATGACATCATTAGATATAACCCATTGCTAGATTTATTGCCAGATACGATATAACATTCCCCAAACACTAACCGTGGTTATTAGCAATTGAGGATGGGCTGTGGACCAACCAGTCATCCTAATTCACCCTTTCCTTTTGTGCTCATATGCTCTCTGTCTCACCTTCCCACCCCCATCCCAATCTCCTAACCATGATCAAGAAACTTGGGAAGGAAATTTGAGTAGAGGTGGGGTCGGGTCCTGGGCAGAAAAGCACGTGATCCTGTAGCCCTGTATTGGCTTGGAAAACTATGATTGGCATTCTGAAAGTATTACAAGGCTAAGGCTGCACTCTTATGCACATGACACTATGCAATGGAGTGAGCCCCATTGAAAACAGGCATCAGATTGGGCTAGATGGGCCAGTTTAGATGTTATCAACCAATATTTAGTAGTTTAATAAAATTAATTGGTTGAAAATGCCGTGGCTGATCATGCAGCAGACCTCTTTCCATTTGCTAATTTAAATACAAGTAGTTATTAGAAATTGGTGAAACAGCTGGTACTATCTTAGAAAAGGTATCATCCCTTCTCTTTCTTATAGAAAGAAGACCTCTTCTAAGGTAGTGACTGTTGGAATCTATGCATGCAACACCTAAAAGAAAGAGCGTGCTTTTTCCTCAGAGTGATTTTTTAAAAAATCATATGCTGATTAGTTAAGATTTCTTTAATCATGTGCCTGCCCTACTTGACATATCTCAGTCTGTTATTACCTATCTTGACTAGGATCCAAAGAACCATATGTTGTGTGCTGTGTGCCTAGGGGGATTTCTATTTTCCAAAATTATTTATGGGCTACTTTTTGGCTCTAAAAAGGGTCCCCAAAGTGGCTCACATTAATTTAAAAAAGAAAGAAAGAAGAGACGTTGGGCTTCTCCAACAATAGCACCTTATATTACATGGAATGCTATTTTTTTGAAACTGAGGGGTGTTTTAAAAGTGACATCAGGGTATTCAGAAGTAGTGGGAAATTTATCAACCTCCCTGGAGATTTTGGCTGGCTTAATGTAGCTCATTGGATCCTCGCCTCTGACTATACTATTGCAATGTATTTAACTTTGCTGTTGGATATTTTAGTTGCTTTTTAAAACCCATAAATACATGTTTTTGCGGTTGTGAGAACCCAGATCTTCAGATTCTCAGGCTTACGCATTTACAATCAAAATTTTAATTATCTAATTAAAATTACATGATACAACTAGGAACGCACTATGCTTCATGCTGTTGAGCCCTCAGTGTTTGTCCTCATGTGTTCAGCTAACAAATGTGTGTCTTCTAAAGGGAAAGGGGATATCTTTTTTTTCTTTCTTGTAGAATTCACTACAGATCCATACTAGTGTCTTGCAAGTTTCCATCCCCTCTTTTTCACCATCATGCAGACGTTCAGAAGAATCTACTGATAAAGTAAATGCTCAGTCAAAGGTGGAAATTGCAAGTGAAGTCAGGTATGGATCCTTGACACAAAAGACATCTCGGGAGATAAAAATATACTGGATAATGACATGAGGGATTATTGACTATTTGATACAACAAATTAAGAGCAACAGGCTTTGGTCATAGTGTGATATGTTTGCAAAATACGGAGCTGTTGGGACTTGTACATGTCAAATGGGAAAATTTCTTGCCTCTGGTGTCACTTTCAGTGCAGCAAGATGAGGTAGCAAAACGAACTGAGGCCGATGCAGAAAAAGGAAAGGAAGGAATGAGTAGTTGCTGATGATGCCAAATTATTCAGGATGGGGGAAATGCAAGCAAGACTGTAAAATACTCTAGAGTCATATTTCCTAATTTGGTCAATGGATTCAAAATGACAAATGAAGCTCAAGGTAGTAGTAATAATAATAATAATAACAACAACAACAAGAACAACAACAAATTTATTTCTTACCCGCCCACCTCTCAATTTTGATTGAGGCGGGGAACAAAAGTATAAAATACATAAAATACTGATTAAAAACACAGCATACATTGTTAAAAACATCCTAAAAGCATCCTAAAATTCCACTGAATAGGCCTGCTGGAAGAGATTAGTCTTTATAGCTTTCTTAAATGCTAAAAGACAGTTAAGTTGACGAATCTCCTCTGGCAGGCCATTCCAGAGTCTGGGAGCAGCAGAAGAGAAGGTACTCTGGGTAATACCTGTCAGCCTAATTTTGGCTGGCTGAAGGAAATTCTTCCCAGAGGCCCTGAGTGTGCAGGGCGGATTGTATGGATAAGTAATAGTTAAATGATCAACAGTAGAGCAACTGCCCTTCCCAATTTAACAGATATTCTGACTACGGTGGTATTTCCTTTAAGATTTTGGGTTTGTAGTGGATAGCTCAGTGCAAATACCAGCTCATCTGTACTGCAGCAGAGAAAGCAAATTTCATCTCAAGAATTACTAGGAAAGGGCTTGAAAATAAAATGGCCATTATTGTGAAGTTTTTATGCAAAGCAGTGATGCAGTCACTTTTGGGATACTGTACAGTCCGGGTAGCCTCATCTCAAAAATGAGCTGGAAATATGCAATCAGAATGGTTACAGCACTTCCCTACAATGAAAGGCTGAAGAGTTTTGGGCTTTTTAGTCTAAGGGAAAAAGTGAATAAGGGCAAACTATAATAGAGGGTTACAAAATTATGCATTCTAGCAACAGGAAACTGGACTAGTAGATGGAGCCGTTCTTAAATCTGCTGAGTCACTGCATGCTTTAAAACATGAATTTTAAAATGTAGATGTGGCAAGGAGAGCATTCCTACAAATGTTTCACTTGAGCAAGGCTCTCAAAAATTCTGATTAGTTTTTTATGTAGACAAAACTTGCTGGCATCTTAGAGATGTATGGACCCTTCTCCAAGAAGTTTTGCTAAACTCATTGAAGTTCTCTTTGCTTCCCTCATAATCCCTGCTGACATGCTCTATATTGTTGCTTTTTACAGTGAAAAACACGCACCGGTGGCTTCCATTGAAGCACAGCTAAGTGATACGAAGTTGTAAGTACCGTATAATACAGCTAAATTTAGACATCTTTTAAAAATGTAAAACTATTGAAGGCTTTTCCACGATACATTGTGTCATGCTCTCACTGCGTTCCCTTCTTCCTTAATGCTTTTTGTATTATTCTAGCCTAGCTTTTCCTTTCTGTTGCAGCATGAAACGTCTTCAAGCAAGTTATATAGCACCAGGGATTTACAGAATTTTGTAATATATTCCCAAATGTTTTGTGGCTGCCTTTTGTGCTAAGTCAAAGGGGGAGACTGGCTGGCTTAGTAGAGTTCTAGTAGGCCTAAATTATTAATCAGTACTGCCCATGCTTAAGTTAATGAAGTCATGAAATGCCTTGCTGAATTGAAGTGTACATTGTTATAACAGAATTTCTAACACAGTGGTTTCTCTGCAGTGAATATTTTAGTATAATATTCTTCTTGTACTCTCAATAGGAATAGAAATGAGAGCATGAGAAGGAATATTGCACTGAACAATGGGTTCTACTTACTGGCAGTTTGTGGTTACTAAGTGCGCTTCAGTTGTATTTGGAGAACACATTATGGAGGAAGATGCAGAGGCTGAAGTCATAATGCCTTGCTCTGGAGAATCTTAATGCTTGCTAAATGGTCCTCAGTTTCTACAGCATAGGCGTTGCAGCTCTGGAGAGATGCAAGGGAGAGAGATGGTTTGGATGATACTGAAAGGGTTGCTCTAGCTCACTGTGTGGAGGGGTGTGTGAGCATGCTTGCTTATCCTACTCATTCACAGGGATGCAATGTCAGCATTATGTCCGGTGTATGTGGGTCTCAGTTCCATGGATGATTCCCCGGATTTGGGAATTGACCACGGGACTCAGGTTTATACACATAGGTCCTCATGCAGAGATTGCATTCCCAAATAAACCAACATGCTCACTTTCTCCTCTAAGCGATGGGCCAGAGAGACTCTTCAGGTATCATCTGAACCAGCCCAGAATAATATAACATTCCATTAACTGGAAGCTAAATTCAGGCATAACACCAAACCGTGGTTAAAGAAACTTACCTCTGGTTTGATGTGATGTTTGAATTTACCAACCACAGCTACAGCGCTTGCTTCTTCTCTAAAGGCTGCTGCTCCTGGAGTGCTGAGCAGATGGAAACCAAAAGCAGACCAGCAGCTTTGAACCTTGGTTGGCCTGTATGTTTGGTGCTTTGGTTCATGCAAATCATGTGGTCTGAATACAGCTAGTGTATTTTTGCTTCATGCCATGGCCCCTTCTCCCTGAAAAAAATATGACTCACCCCTACAGCAGTAATCCAATTCTGCTGTTAAATAAATACCACACACACACACACACACACACACACACCACTATTCATTTGATATGGGGATCCAAAGGACCCCTTTAAAGTCCTAGCTGGAAATAAAATTAAGATTTGATTCCAAAATGACTCCAGTTTAACATTAAAAAATAGATTTTATTAGTATTGCATTCAGAAAACGTAGTCTAGTACACAAAAATTAAAAAAAATCATGTACAGAGCCGTTAATTATGTTAGAGACAGACAAACCTGTGACATGTGACTGGGGAAAAGATACAACCCAACAATTAGGCAATCTCAATGGGGTATCAGGAAGTCCTGGAGGAGAAAAGAAGAAGAGAACAAAACAGAAACCAGGAGAGGCCCAAGTGAAATACTGGGCTCATGGTAAACAATGGATGGAGTCACGTTCTCACCTCCCCCAGCCAATAACATTGCAAATTAGAAATCAGTCTTGCAAGTTTGCATATGGGTGTATTAATTCCTGTGTCAAGGAAGATAAAGAAGTCAACTTGGAGCTGGATTGACTCCCTAGGATAAAATTTACCCCTGGTATCCAATGAGAGTTCTTTGCAATGCAGGTTTTTTTTTTATATACCAAACAGAAGAAAATCTACTTCATTGTTGTTATACCATTTTATATATCCCAATCAACTGGGATTGTTTAGCTTGGAAAAGAGGAGGCTAAGGGGAGACATGATAGAGGTGTACAAAATTATGCATGATATGGAGAATGTGGACAGGGAGACATTTTTCTCCCTCTCTCAAAATACTAGAACCCAGGGTCATCCCATGAAGCTGATTGGTGGGAGATCCAGGACAAATAAAAGGAAGTACTACTTCACACAGCGCATAGTTAAATGATGGAACTCACTACCACAAGATGTAGTGATGGCCACCAATCTGGATGGCTTTAAAAGGGGGTTGGATAAATTCCTGGAGGCAAAGGCTATCAAGGGCTACTAGTCCTGATGGTTGAGTACTATCTCCAGTATTCGAGGCAATAAGCAACATGGGTGGCAGGGTGCTGTTGCACCATGTCCTGCTTGTTCATCCCTGGCCGATGGCTGGTTGGCTACTGTGCAAACAGAGTGCTGGACTAGATGGACTCTTGTCTGATCCAGCATGGCACTTCTTATATTCTTACGTTCATTTTAAGAGCAAAGATGAAATTTATCGTACCTGTACAGAATGCAAATTTATTTTCCTACACATATTTTGAGAAGGTGGTGGGGACAGAATTGACCCTAACTAACAGGAATTTATAGTTTCACTTCCCCTTTCATTTTAATAGGGGTAAACCAGAACACTCCTCCACCAATAAGCTTAGTAACTTGCATGCAATATTTTAAGAATTTGGGGTGGGTGGAGATGAAATATCACAGGACAACTCTTAACTGAAGAATACATGGAATATGAAATACTTTGGGTTGGCTAAAAAAAAAATTTCCAACAACTTTTGTGTTCTACAGCAAACTTCCTGTGTTAGGTAGTGTTTAAGCACACTAGATACAATGAACACTGCAATCCTGTTCATATTTACTCAGAAGTAATTTCCACTATGTTCAGTGTGACTTGCTCCCACATACATATGTATAGAATTGCAGTCTAAATTACTCAGAATGTATACAAATGCAGCACTGGACAAAAGTGCAGCCAAAAGCATTTATATTAGCCAATGTATCCTTTTTAAAATACCTTTTAAGCATGTGCATTATACTTTGATTGCAGTTCTGAAGTAGTTATCTTCCTCTCCCTCGTAATCAATGCAGCAGTAGTTTTCTTTTTGGATGACTATTTGGCTTTTTAAGCAGCAAGTTTTAAAATTTAGTCTGGAATTAAATGCAAAACAAGAGAGCATGCCTTTTTTTGCTGCATGTTTGAAATGCTGAAGAGCTGCTGTTATTGCATAAACTCAGTTTAAACACTAGGAAATTGCATGCAAGTTTTGGATGTGTAATTGCAAGCATATAGTTTGAAAATTTGAAGAAGGACAGAATTTCGGAGTTAATGTTCACTTCCAAGATTATCTGCATTGTCAACTTGATGATAATAATAATAATAATAATAATAATAATAATAATAATTTACATGGCACTTCAGAATGTTCAAAGCACTTTGCGTAATTCTATCCATAATTCTTATTCTTATTATTATTATTATTATTTATTTATATAGCACCATCAAAGTACATGGTGCTGTACAGAGTAAAACAATAAATAGCAAGACCCTGCCGCATAGGCTTACATTCTAATAAAATCATAATAAAACAATAAGGAGGGGAAGAGAATGCACCAAACAGGCAGTATAAAAGTCAGAGCAAAATCTTACAACAGTCATGTAGGATAGATCGATATTGGGGTAGAAGATTACACATTAGAACAAAACCCTAACAAAACTCTTGAGAATCCTAGCTTATTGTTCAGGAACAAGCATGCTGATATACAGTGCCTAGTCATTCCCACTTGGCTCCTGCTGTCCAGAGGAGCAGTTAAATGAACCAGTAACCTAATAAGGTGAAAAAGCTTAGTGTTGTGTCCAAACCCTGACCCCGTCTTGCGTCTCCTCTCACAAGCCATGTTCTGTAAGCCAGCTACAATCCTGGCTTCAAATGCTGGCTTGTTAAGAGGAGACAGAAGCCAGGAGTCCAAGTTTGGATGTAACTCTAAGCCAGCTTTGTGCAACCTGATATTTTGAACTACGATCCCCAGCATTCCTGGCCATTGCCCATGCTGACTGGGGCTGATGGGAGTATAAAAGTCCAAAATGTCTAGAGAGCATCAGGTTGGAGACGGCTGATCTAAACTTTTCTGCCCTGGTAAGTTCCTGATTCGTTTAGTTATTCTGCTAGCAGGAGGAGCCAGGAAGGAGCTATTGATCAGCACGCATGGTTGCTAGTTGTTACCAGTAAACTACAATCTGAAGAATTCTGCTTTATATTTTCTGTGAATGCAGCCACTATCTCATAAACACGTTGTTGTCAAAATGATGTTTGCTCTGTGTGTGTGTGTGTGTGTGTGTGTGTGTATGCACACACATGTGCAAACTTGAAAAGGGGATCCTTTAACCCTTACGTATGGCTGACCATTCTCCCCTTCAAATGCATTCCCCAGCCAGGCTTACTTCCCGTTTTGGAATACAAATGGATATATATATATATATATATATATATATATATATATATATATATATATCCAGAGAGGCGATGGGTTTCCAGGGGAGTGTGTGAGTGTGTGTGGAGTGAAACCCCCTTTATTTCCCTAGTAATGTCGAATTATTGTTCCTGTGTTTCTCTATAGTTTAGGGGGGGGGGAAATATCAAATTTTGTTTTAATTCAATGACCCCGTTCAGACAATACGCTAAACAATGCAACGGAATGCTTAACCATGGTTTATGGTGTTGTCTGACATGCGTTTTCCCTGACCATCTGCCCCGTTAACTACATTGTGGTTAGGCTCACTAAGGAAAACAACCACAAAAGGGTTAAAAGTGTTGTCTGCAAGCATTCTGCATGTGGTTAGCGTTAACCACAGCTGAACATGGTTAAGCTAACCAGGCCATTATTTATTTTCCCTTCATCTGACTAATAATGTTGAACCTCATTTTAACGTCTATTTTAATTCAAGTAATATGTTTGCAACACAAGGTTCATTTGCATTTTTTTAAAATGTTCTTGTTTCCAGAACTTCAGCTCTGCAAAAATCCAGCAGCTTGGGAAACTTGAAGAAAGAAGCATCTGATGTGGGTTGTGCTGTTTTTTTGTGTTAACTGTTTCTCATATTGTTCTCTCCTCCACCCCAACTACATTCCTTGAGGTTAAGTTCCCACATGCATGGTGACCATTTCATGGTTGCAATATAACAAGCAATGACCTGCATGTGAAACAGCCTCATTTGTCTGATCACAAATTATGGGGAGGGATGCACATGTGGGTGAAGGTACTCCTTCATATAGTTTAGTCAGTGTGGTGTAGTGGCTAAGGTGTTGGACTGGGAGTTGGGAGATCCGGGTTCTAGTCCCCACTTGGCCATGGAAGCTCACTGGGTGACTTTGGGCCAGTCACAGACTCTCAGCCCAACCTACCTCACAGGGTTGTTGTTGTGCGGATAACATGGAGAGGAGGAGGATTATGTAAGCTGCCTTAGGTTCCTTGGAGGAAAAAAGGCAGGATATAAATGTAATAAATAAATAAAATAAATAAATATATCAGTATCCATATGTTGAGTAAATCCTTATGGCGGGTGCTCTAATCAAGCGGTATAAAATGGCTTTCTCAAATACTTTTGTCTGCAAGCTCTAGAAAGTGCTAGTATAGATTACTCTGTATGCAAGTCTGGATATTTTACTGAATTTGTCATAGATGTCTTAGTTAAAATTATCTGGATATATTCTGAATAAAACACCCACTTACCTGAAGTGCTTCCAATTCTTCCCAAACAGGATAAAGAGTCGGGACAGAAGCAAGAGGAGGTAACTTGGGATGGGTGAATCTGTCTCTTTTGCTTTCTATAAGATTTACATTTTTTCAAGCACAGGTCTGTCCTGTTTCTGGATTTTTAAAAAACCCTCGCAAAACTTCATACACATTTTTGTCTGCATGAACGTTTGTGGGTATTTTTTGTAAAAGACTTTCCCCAATATACACATTTTTTTGCAAGCAAATTCTCCTAATGTATGCCTTTTTACATGTCAATCTATGCATTTTTTTTTAAAAAAAATGGAGAACTGCATTCCAAAATTTGAAGTAGTCCATAAAGCATAATTGCATTCCGGTTCACGTATTAATTTAAGAAGTGTGAATTTGGTGAGTCAATATTGAAATGCAAACCAAATTAATTTATTTCCCTTCTTTAGAAATAATGTGTTTCAGTGCTGTTTGTTAGTGAAGAAGTTGTGAGTGCACCTGTGTCTCAATGAAACCTATGAAACGTGGCTGTGCCATAGATTACATCCTGGCTTATTTTCCTGGTCTGTTGACCTAATAAACTAGAATTCCCCTTTTCAGATGTAATTGGGAACTCTTAGTACAAGCCAGGAGCTTCATGTTCAAGTCAGTGTGCTATGGAGAGAGGAGGGGATGCTTGGCCATCGTTTAAACCATGGTTTAGGAAGCCTTAAACAGTTGTCTGAACACAGCCATTGACCTGTTTCACACAACCATGGGGGGTGGTGGAAATAAGCCATGGGGACCCTCCCCCTGTGCATACCAGTTATGCCCCCCACCCCAGTTAGCATAATTACACTTGCCAGGCACAGGTTGTTATGACATCTGAACCCGGTAATGATGTGTGGCTGGAGTGGTTTACAAACTACCCTGAAAAGCCACCATGGCTAATTTCCCCTCTGTAATCATTTGAACCCGCCCACAGACTCTAATAGTAGCAGAGTATTGTATATTCCTGGTATATTCCTGGTCACCCATTGTGCTGATATGCTGGTTAAAAAACACATGCTAAAACTCCACATTATTTAGTGCCTTTTTCATTTTTTGGAGTTTTACTTGACGCTTTCAGAACATACATTTGGGGAGGAAATACCACCCTTATTATCAAGCCTCCTGGGAAGGCTTTTTATTTACTAGATTTTTCTAGAGCCGTACGTTCTCTGGGGTATAATTTTTATAATGGAATTTCCCGTTTAAAGCTCTTCAGAATAGTTTGAGCAGAAGATACCACTTCTTCAATTGCTTTTTGAGTTCAGTGTACGGCGTCCTCTCTTTTAATTAGTTGCGAACATGCTATTTTTATTTCCCACATATCTTTCTGAGCATGCTATACTTCAGTATAATGATCTTGCAATACAGGTGTTGAATGTTTCTTTTCCTAACCAATCAGAGCAAAGCACCCATGGAGGGCAGCAAATATGGAACCCTCCCTCCTAAATCTCCGGGTGAGGAAGATGCCTTTGGGACCCGTAAAGCCCGGTCTTCATTTGGGCGAGGCTTTTTCAAGATCAAAAGTAACAAAAGGACAGCAAGCGCACCTAACTTGGGTAGGTTCAGTAAAGGCTGGGGTCTGGTTTTTCCACTGTCCATGCTAATAGGCAATAAGGAAAGGTGTTCTCTACTGTAGAGCTTGTTGTTTTCATTAAAAAAAATATCAAGAAGAAGCAGACATTGCCTAAACAACAAAAGCTTTCATGAATAGCGGACAAAACTTTAATTGCTTTATTTACTGGGGTAAATAAAGTGGTGTATCCGTTCTATTGTTCTCCTCATGGGATTCTGAATGTTAATTTCAAACACAATATCTGGTGCATGATTCAAATAAAATCTGTTATGTGATGTGTGGCCTCATAGATCATGTTTTAGGTGCAGTCTGGTGGTACCGCACAGGCCTGAAAGTCAGCCCCATCTTTACTTTTACAAAAACTGTACACATTGAGGGTCCTAAAAGCCCGAGTTAGGAGCCTTGCTCCCTCTTCTAATTTCTTCTCTTCCACTCCAACCGTGGTTTAGTAATCAGACCATATTCTGGTAGACTCAAGTTACACAGGGTGATGAGAGGAAACAAAAGGTTCTCTGTATTTGAAATACAGGATCTTTATTTTGGTGTGTGTGTGAGAGAGTTAATCACAGTGGGTTAGCAAGGGCACAGTCTCCATGGCCCACTCTGCCCTTTCCATTACAGAGTTGGAAGTGGTTCTTCATACCCTGCTTCTACTGTAGGAAAGTGGTGCAATAGAAGGAACGGGTCTTCTGTATTGGATCAATTTTTACCCACAGCCTCAAGTTTTGTGGGGATTTTAACTGCATGAGAGGCAGGCAACAATACATATTTCTATGTTACTATCCATTTAATGAGTCTCTGAATATTGTGGTGACAGAAAGGAATGATGAAGTCAGGGCAAACTTAGCAGTGTTGTTTACAGATATAGGAAAGGACATTTCCAGCTATTTCCTTCACAACATCTCTGTGAAAAGCAAATCTTGGCTTCATGTCATGTGTGAACACAGCCAATAATATCTTTACACAATTCCATGAAAGCAAAATAACAATCTCCTAACTTGCTTGCAGAAGGAATGTTATTATAGTCTGTTGGTGCCTTCAGAATCTTGCTGCTCTGGCTATTGGGCAGTATAGAAATGTAATTAATTAATAAATAATAAAATAAATAAAGAGTTCTACAACTCAGTGTATACATAATATACTCCATTTTGTCAACTATGACATTGTTTATAATTTTTGCTTACGTACATAATTCATATTTAATTCCTCATCTATGCATAAATATAAATTAAAATAGCTATGAACGTAATTAAAATACCTGCAGGGTTCTTAAGGATGAGGTGTCACAAGTGGCTATTTACAAGCTTGGTCCTAGTTCCTTTCATGAGAATTCTGAGGATAAGATGAGATTATGATATGTAGTAACCCACAAGAAAAATACTTAAATAGTAGGAAATAGGACTTGGAAGCGGAATAGATTCTGGATCTAAGGGAGACAAAAATGGATTCTGTTGTCTCCGTCTGCAATAAAGGGTCATAATACTGGCCTGCCTTACAGGGCTGGTGTTCGTATTACTGAGATAATGAAAGCATTCTGAATGCACTCTAAAGTAATATATAAATACTAAGCAGTACAAAAGTAATTGTATGTTGTTCCTTCATGCAGATCTAAAAACATAAATGTTTGGTGTGAGCAAATGAATCATTGATCATTCTAATATGACCCATTTGTATGTTAGCTATGTGTGTTTTGCATGAACCTTTTTTGGGGTACTGTTCTCCCCTTGTCTTGCCACTGTTAAGTTTTGATATGTCTTATCTTGTTGTCCTGGATCCGTTCCTCCCCCTTGTGCTGCCTGTGGTTGTGTGCGTTATTTGGATGCCTGAAGATCGCAGTCGAAGTGCAAGTGCACCCACCTTAGGTATAGTAGACCTGCATGCGTTATATGTGCCATGTTGCCAGAACCGCTCATGCTGAGCCATGGCCATGCAGGGCACTGCGGCAAAGACCCCTGTACTAGAATGCTCATCCATCTTTTTGCATTTCATTTCACTTATTTTCATTTTCATAGATAGTACTAAAAGCCTGCTGCATTGTTTCATCATTATAACATATACTAACAAGAAATATCATAGAAACAGTTTGTGGAATTCCAGATACAAACACAAGAGACCAAGAATTGCAATATCTGTGCCTATGTGTGATATGAACACAACACAATTTGGCCTATGGCCAACCCTGGCATGAAGCCATGTGAACCAGATGCTTCAGGCATCAGACTCTTGAGAAGGTGCTATCTTTTATGCCCTCAACCTATTTCTCCATGTCTTAATTAATTTAAATAAGAGTAAGTCCCACGTTCCAATATTCAGCAATCCAGTTCCACAGTACAGCCCATTTCATTTGTTACTTTCTTCACATGGGGAGGGTTGTGGACTGAGCTCTCCATACAGTGTAATAAATGAGCAGACTCTGGGGAAATATCAGTGAAACATACTTCCAAGCAGAATATTTAGGACCGGAGTATAAGAATTAGAGGAGTGAGAGAGATAACCTTGTGCCCACCATCCTCATTTGCCACCACTTTGGGGAGAATGAGGATGGGGGGCACAAAGATCTTTGCTGCGGCTTGAAAGCTGAAGGAGAGGTCTTTACACCCCCTGTTCCTGTTCTCCACCACTTCAGGGAGAACAGGGAGGGCTGGGCACAAGCATCTTGACAACCATAGGAGAGATCCTTGCGTCCCACCCTCCCCGTTCTTGGTGCCCCACTCAGGGATGGGATGTGCATGTCCCGGGAAGTGCGTGGGGCTGCCACTATCAGCAGCTCACCACACGCTTCTCGGGATGGCTGACACATGCCTGTAGAACCCCACTGCGCAAGAGTGCCTCTGTAGGCATGTGAAATAGTCAATGGAGCCCACCATATGACACAATAAGCAACGGTTGTGCTGATAGTCAACAGTGCACACCGTTGATTATTTCCGTTGGTTATTTTGGGGAAATAACCAACCGTTGGGTGGAAAAGGCTTGCCAGACGACACAATAGTCAATGGTTGACTATGTCAGAATGTCTGAACCCAGTCACTGTTTCTTCACCTACTTTGGCTAACCTGATAGCCGTAGTATAATTCGTTTGCTACTTTTAATAACTTCATATGGTCACTCTTCCACCATTGCTTTTGAGCATTCTTTTTAAGCTTACCTTGGAGAGCGAGTTGACACATTCATTTTTAGCTAAGTATATACTTGAAAAGATGAAGTGTGCTCAAGAAGTTGGGGGAAATGGCCCTGCAGATGCCTAAATCATTCGCACATGCTTGTTAAGATTGGCTGCAGCTCTCTGTCAAGTGCCCTTCCAGTGGCAAACCTGAGTTTGCTGTTATGTAATGTGGAAAGAGGAACTTGGCTGTTTTACTTTTTTTTTTGGCTCCTTTATTTTTATGGCATTTGTATGGCACATCTCTGCTGAATCACTGCATTACTAATGTATCCGTCATTCATTTGGGGCAACAGGGAGGAGTAGAAATGTATATTTTAACTCATGTAAAAGTGTCATCTTGTTTGCCAAGTCCAGTATGGGAGAAGCAGTTATGATACTTTTATAAATTATCTGTTGAGACAAAGGCAAATATTCAGTGACTCTTCACATTAATCTGCTCCTGGGTAACTTCACTGAGGCTTAGAGCAACATAGTTATTGTCGTTGTTGTTAATATTATTTCTTTTTAAAAGCGTTTTATTGGTTTAATCTATTTTAAATTGTTTTCAGTGTCATTTTTTTTTTTTATAGAAAGGCAGGGTATAAATCAAATAAATATGTAATCTTTTAACACCACACTTTGACTTATATCAAACAAAAAATACAATACGATCACTATCAGTACAAATTTAAAACCACGTAGTTTTAAAGCAGCAGTCAAACCAATAAAAATCCAGTTTAAACCAGCAGCAGAAACTTAAACGCCTGTCTACACAAAAATGTTTTCAGTTTCTGTCTAAAAGACATCAAAGAGGGAGCCTGATGAATATCCCTTAGGAGGATTTTCCTGAGCTATAGTACCACTATGGGAAAAGTCCTGTTGCTTTTGAAGGATGGATACGTCAGGTGGTGCTTTTCGGACTGCATCAGTTTGACTGATGAGAAGCAGCTATGGGCCCACTAAGGAAATCCAAAATGGTGTCTGTGGCGTTATCCCACAATTTAGTATCTTGTATATGTCTAGATAAGTATGTCTGGTAAGTATGGAATGTTAGAACTGAGTGGGTGTGGTTTATGATGGGGGGAATCATAAGTGGGGGGAAAGGAGTATATAAGGAGAGTGTTGGGAGTTTGTGAGGTATGTATGGGAGTTTGAGGAGCGAGTGAGAGTTTATTGAAGTGTTTGGATTCTAGAGATTTAGGATTGATGTGAAGACAGTGAGGTGGTTGGTGTATGGAGAGTTTAGATTAGGCAAGATTGAAAGTATTATATTTTTATTTAAAGCTTTTAAATATCAATAAACATTATTATTTTGTTAGCTACCAAATGCTATGTGTCAACTTGGCATTATTTACCTGCCTAACATTTATTAAACACCTACACCAGATTATACCCACCGTATATTCAGAGAGATCCAATATTAAACCTGTTTCCCTCATAGCTAGGGGAAAGGTTTTATTTAACTCTCCCTCAGGTTTTCAAGTGGTGGTCCATGGCCTGAGAAGGGTTTATGTGATGGGCCTAGTGTAAGGGTCGGTGACGGCACAGAGTCACAGAAGATTCTGGGGAATGTTCTAAGGCAGGTGGGCAACTTGTGGGCCTTCAGATGTTTTGGCCTACAACTGCCAGCCTAGCCAATGGTGAGGGATGATGGGAGTTTAAGGCCAAAATGTCTGCAGGGCCATAAGTTACCCATCCCTGTACAAGGGCGTCCCCTCTTTATACATGCACCAGTCAAGTTTTGCCAGTGCCTCAAACAAACCAAAGATGAAGCCCAGAATATGTCCTACAGATCTTGTAAATGCACCTTCCAGAGTGTATCCTAATTAGATTCTTTCATGTTTGGTTGTGGAAATTTGCTTTGCATAATACAGAAATAACTGCCTAGAGCTAGGTATTCTTTTTGAATTTAGAAAACGGCAAATGTGATTAATGGAAGCCATAAAAATTGGTCAAAGCGTCTACCACATTTAGCAGTGGTGTAGATCACATTGGATGGTTGTGTTGTATTTGAACAAACGCCTGAAGAAGAATAGCAAATAACGTACCATTAATATAATCTGAAAAGTGGTTGTCTGTCCCCTGACTAGTACACTACAACTAACTACACAAAATTGGCACACTATTACCAGGAATGCAGTGATAGAATCTTTTTGTAACACCTTAAAACAGTCTTGCATATGTTAACAGTGAATGTCCAAAATATGAAGATAGTTGACAGTTGCAAGAAAAAGTTATTAACAACTGGAGTTAGCATTAATGATTGTCGACAACAACCATTAGCTCACATTCACTAATTCCAGAACATTTTATCAGATACACAAGGGATTGTCAGCATAATTGTTGATAGGCTTTGCGTTTTGGAAATTCATAATAAACTATACACTGTTTTAACCACAGATTTGCCTTAGGACTATATTTGATGCATCATATAAAGCTATAACGGAAAGGGATTGGATAAAGGCCAGCCCTAACACACATAAGCTGGTATGGGTTTATTAGTAAGTTATTTAATTGAATTATGTTTTATAAGTGCCAGGTAAATGGAACATATGGCAAAATTACCTCCATGCAGATCTAAAAACATAAATGTTTGGTGTGAGCAAATGAATCATTGATCATTCTAATATGACCCATTTGTATGTTAGCTATGTGTGTTTTGCATGAACCTTTTTTGGGGTACTGTTCTCCCCTTGTCTTGCCACTGTTAAGTTTTGATATGTCTTATCTTGTTGTCCTGGATCCGTTCCTCCCCCTTGTGCTGCCTGTGGTTGTGTGCGTTATTTGGATGCCTGAAGATCGCAGTCGAAGTGCAAGTGCACCCACCTTAGGTATAGTAGACCTGCATGCGTTATATGTGCCATGTTGCCAGAACCGCTCATGCTGAGCCATGGCCATGCAGGGCACTGCGGCAAAGACCCCTGTACTAGAATGCTCATCCATCTTTTTGCATTTCATTTCACTTATTTTCATTTTCATAGATAGTACTAAAAGCCTGCTGCATTGTTTCATCATTATAACATATACTAACAAGAAATATCATAGAAACAGTTTGTGGAATTCCAGATACAAACACAAGAGACCAAGAATTGCAATATCTGTGCCTATGTGTGATATGAACACAACACAATTTGGCCTATGGCCAACCCTGGCATGAAGCCATGTGAACCAGATGCTTCAGGCATCAGACTCTTGAGAAGGTGCTATCTTTTATGCCCTCAACCTATTTCTCCATGTCTTAATTAATTTAAATAAGAGTAAGTCCCACGTTCCAATATTCAGCAATCCAGTTCCACAGTACAGCCCATTTCATTTGTTACTTTCTTCACATGGGGAGGGTTGTGGACTGAGCTCTCCATACAGTGTAATAAATGAGCAGACTCTGGGGAAATATCAGTGAAACATACTTCCAAGCAGAATATTTAGGACCGGAGTATAAGAATTAGAGGAGTGAGAGAGATAACCTTGTGCCCACCATCCTCATTTGCCACCACTTTGGGGAGAATGAGGATGGGGGGCACAAAGATCTTTGCTGCGGCTTGAAAGCTGAAGGAGAGGTCTTTACACCCCCTGTTCCTGTTCTCCACCACAACAACCTCCAAGTCTACTTAACCTGAACAAAATGGCTTTTAGCCAAGGTTATTTCGCAAGTCAGAAAAGGACACTTAAAGTAATTTAAGAGCTACAAATTTATATTATTAATTGAGGTTTGCTTTTATTTAATAGCGGAGTCTGAAAAAGGATCTGCAGACCACCTAGATCTGGCTGGCTTGCCTCCTCGACCAAAAGGCACAGAAGGTGGGCCTCTGACTCCACCTTCTCCTGACTCTAAAAAGAAAGCCAGAGGAATCAAGAAATTATTTGGAAGGTAACCAGGATATAACTCTATTGAACATCATAATGTATTGAGTTACCTCGGGTTTGTGCCTGGCCAGATTTCCCCTTTGAGGATTGGTGTGGATTTCATGCTGGGGATGTCTTAATTGTGATTAAGAGATAGGTCATGGAATTGCCTGGTCCCAGCTGCTCCTTTCGTAGCATGAATATCCAAGTGATACAACAGCATTAGCAGCAGTGACCAGGTTTCCATTTAACTGGGATTTGCTAACTAGCTTCAGTCTCTGGATAAGTGGCAATCCTATTCACTATTAGTGATAGTTAATCTTGATACAGTTGAGTGAGAAGAATTTGTTCCAGAGAAGGGGTACAATGGGGCGCAACTTCCAGAAGTCTGGGGGCCATTTTTGACCCCACATGTAGTCCATGGGGCAGTTGAAAACAAGCCAAATTGCCAGTTTGTTGCTGAAGTTTGGAAGCAAACTGCTCCATTGGACTACAGAGCGCTACAGTGGTTTTAATAGAGCGCTACAATGGTTTTAATTCAGCTGGTTTCCAGTCCGCTAAGGATTGCGCAGTGAACCAGTGCTGTTAATGGCTGAATAGCATTAGCTTACATGACGGGCTTAATTTTGCAGTTGGTCCTAAATGTTCTTCGATACCATAGAATGCACATGTACCACTGTGTGTGTGTGTGTGAGAGAGAGAGAGAGAGAGAGAGAGAGATTGAGATTGAGATTGTGATTCTGTGGCACTTTTCTCCTCTGGTGCATACTCCTCCAGTTCTCTTTTTCTTGTGAACTAGTCATAGTATGGACCCCAGCGCTTAAAGCTATTTTTTTTAATGGTTGTGAGAGAATAATGCAGTTGGAAAGCTATAGAGAGTGTTACTCTCCAACTACTATCTCCACTATGCTACTTTTACCTGATGGTTCTTAACAAAACTGTAAATGCAAGCAATAATGCTATAGCTTTTGCTGATATCTGGTTAGCCATGGTGTGAAACAGGATGTTCCTCTAGGTGGACTATCAGTCTGATGCGGGACAGCTGCCCTTATGTTCTGATACTCCATCCATCTCTTACTCCTACTCTGTCCCCTATCCTGGCCTTTTCTCAGACTCAGAAGAAGCCAGTCTACCACGTTTAATCCAGATGACATGGCAGAGACAGAGTTCAAAAGAGGAGGAACGAGAGCAACCGCAGGACCACGACTGGGCTGGTCAAGAGATCTTGGGCAATCAAATAAGTAAGAGCTGGCATGGGAAATACTTCCCTTCTTTTTGCTTTTTCTATCATGATCATGAATGTAGTTGAAGAAACTGGATTGTACACAGTATGAAGTGGTTTACTGACAAACAACGAAGTGGGATTTTTTAAAAAAATCTAGGGTGCTATAAACAGTTTTCTTAAATGTTTCGAGGCAGAGAAGTTTCCCTGTGCTTTTTGGGTTTGTGGCAAGTATATCTTTCTTTTTCTGACATTTAAAATGCATAACCAATGTGGTGGGTTAAGGGGCTGAATCCGCCAGAATGAAAGAACCTCATGCCTGGCTCTGTGACTGAGGTGCCATATCTAGAGTGAAATTCCAGACTTTTTGCCCAAACACATTTGTAACATTTCAAGGACTGTGTATGTGTAAAAATTGAATATGCTACCCTTTCTTGTTTGCCTACCTGTAGACCAACATTAAAGCATTTTTCAAGAATATGGGTGGGATAATGCTTTTTTTTTTTAATGGATGTTTTCTGTGATTATTATGGATAAATTATGACTTCAGCTTCACTTTTTCTATGCTGAATTTCCAACTGCTGCTAAGGGTCTACATCCAAAATCACACAGATTGACTTCTGCTTGTGCAGTGGACTTCCCCTTCCTCCCCCCGCTCCAATCCCTACATGACAAACCCCCCCCCCACATGTGCTATAGATGGTCCCCACCACTAGAGACCTTGGGACTGTAGAGGTGAGGGGAAATCTGTTCCACTAGTGGAGTCCATTCCATAGGTGTGTAGACATCATTGGATACAACACAAGTACTCCATATTAAAACTTACATTGTTTGTAGGCCCATATTGGAAAAACGTAATGTCAGAAGGCACTAACTGCAGAGCTATAGTGTGACAAATCCCATTATTTTACAATACAAATATATAATTGGAATGTATGTATGTATATGTGTGACTGAGGTGAACCATGTGTCATGAGGCTTAACTATGCTGGATCTCTATGTTACCATTCATCATGGTCCATTCTCTTGCCACTTCAGAACCAACTGAGAATAGGGAGTGTGTGGCTCATGAGTAAGAACAAGAACTGGGCAACAGATGGTGTAACTTTCAGAGGCATGGCTTATTTTTTATACATGTTACCAATACAGTGTAGGATGAAATTCCATGGAAGTGGCTCCTATGCTGCAATGGCAACACATGAGAGCCAGTGTGGTGTAGTGGCTAGAGTGTCAGACTGGGAGTCGGGAGATCCAGGTTCTCGTCCCCACTTGGCCATGGAAACCCACTGGGTGACTTTGGGCCAGTCACAACCTCTCAGCCCAACCCCCACCTCACAGGGTTTATTTATTTATTTATTACATTTTTATACCGCCCAATAGCCAAAGCTCTATTATTGTGAGGATAAAGTGGAGAGGAGGAGGATTATGTATGCCGCCTTGGGTTCCTTGCAGGAAAAAAGGCGGGATATACATGTAATAATTAATAATAATAATAATAATAATAATAATAATAATAATAATATTTATTTATTTATTTATTACATTTCAATAATAATAATAATAATAATTTTAAAAAATGAGTTGGGTCCCAGTTACATTCTCTAAATTCTCTAAAGTGTCAATTTTGAAATACTGATTTCTTCCCCAATTATAGTGATTTGGATATGCCATTTGCTAAATGGACGAAGGAACAAGTTTGCAACTGGCTTCAGGAGCAGGGCTTGGGTTCTTACATAAGTAATGGCAAACACTGGATACTTTCTGGTCAGACTCTCTTACAAGCATCTCAGACGGATTTGGAGAAGGTAAGTATTGGATTGACATACCTGCCCCAGGTATTGGAGATGCAAGTTGAGTGACAGTGAAGATGAAAGGCTGTTTGAGCCACAGTCCACTTTGGACATCTCCATACAAAGTGCCTTGAAATGAATGATGTTTGGGTTAGAAAGCATGGTGTATGCAGCTCTCTCTCTCTCTGTGTCATTGTCATTAGCCTGTGCTGTTTCTTGGCTTCCGTTTGTTGGAGACATTCTAGGGGCTCATCTACACCAAGCAGGATATTCCACTATGAAAGTGGTATATAAACGGCAGGAGCCACACGGCTGCTTTATAGTGGTATTGAAGTGCACTGACAACTGTTGGGGCCCAGGACACATCTTCACCAAGCAGGATATAACACTATGAAAGTGGTATATGGTCTTTGTCAATGGGCCCTAACAGTTGTCAGTGCACTTCCATACCGCTATAAAGCAGTAGTGTGGCTCCTGCCTTTTAAATACCACTTTTATACCGCTTTCAGAGTGCAATATCCTGCTTGGTGTAGATGAGCCCTAGGTCAGTCTTCCCTTAACCTGCACCCTCTCAATGTTTTGTACTACAACTTCCAGTCTTCTTGACCATTGGCCATGATGGGAGTTGAAGTCCAAAATATCAGGAGGGCACCTGGTTGGGGAAGGCTATTCTAGGTTGTTTTGTGTTGTTTGGTTTTAGTAAATGCTTTTACCTTTAAAATATTAGTATCTTCAAAAGAACTGACATAAGACCATACTGCTGTGAAATGTGAATGAGAAGTATAAGAAGTGATAACTATACATGACTGGTAAGGATCAGGGGTAGGAAGCAGGTGGCTGCCCTAAGATCTTGCCAGAGGAAGGTTATACAAGCAGGCAGGATAACGTGTCCAGGCAGCCAGAAATACAATGGGAGGAGCTTTAGTGTCAGAGGAAGATGTGCCTAGAAGCTGGACCTGGTTGTAAGTGTATTTGGCTGAGGTGGGGGTTTAGGGAATTTGGCCTGAGGTAAAAATCTGTAAAGAGGGTTGTAGAACCAACAGTGTCTCTTGAGTCCTTAAGAATTGTCACTACGCATTCTTTTGAAAACTGCCCAAATAAATATTACTAATCCCTTATGTACAAAATATCCCTTTAATAAATTACTTAGTTAATAGTTCATCTTGTCTTTAATGTTGGTATCCATCTCACACCTAAGCCTCTTATGCCAAGCTACTAGGAGGTTTTAAAGTATTGTAACATAATTGGTGGCTGTGTAAAAGGGTCGGCTTGTAGAACTTTGAGTTATAGTGGCAGAGAGTTCATTAGGACCTGAAATATAAGCATTTGCTATAAATAAGAAAGCCCAGTGAAGAAATGGTTTCCTCATAGGTGGTGGCAATGCTTGGGAAAGGGAATCCTCCATCCGTACATTTTGTGAAAAGCAATAAAAGGGATCAATTATTAGCATGTTATGTCACAAAAGTGCAAAAGAAGAGATTGATTCCACAAATAATAGTTTGTGACACACACACAAATAAATTAACATAAAGGAAGATCTTATAAACAAATGTGTATGTTTTTTGCATGCTTATATAAATTAGGCAATCCTTCTAGTGCTCATGTAGCACATTTTTTCAAAAGATTATAGTTTACCATCCATGTTTTTAGCAGACAAAATGATATTAAATGCTCCAATAACAAAAGAAGAAATGTAAGATACAGTCAGAAATTTAAAACCTAATAAATACCAAGACTTCGAGCAGAATTTTATAAGCATTGTAGAAGTTTTAATTCAATTTTATATTTTCTTGTTTATTGAATATTTTCATACTAAAAACGCTTGAAATTAGTGGTATTTGGGTTAACAATGATTTAAGTCTCCTTAACTTCAGTGGATCTAGTCAAGGCATCACTAAGTTTGGATGCAACCCACGGAATAAGACAACAGTGGACTTAATTAATAAACTTGAAAAAGACCCTAATTCACTAAACGCGTATGGGCCAATTTTGCTTTTAAATCAAAATGATAAAAATCTCCTGGGAGAAAGTCCCATTGAAGATGCTGAGGCTTACATCTGAGTGGATGCGTATAATATTGCACTTTAAGTAGACAGTACTAGGAGAGCCTTGTCTATTATTCACTAGTGAAAAGTATCCAAAACAGAATCAATTGTGGCTTTCTTAAATGTATTAAAAGCTTTTGATCATGTTGAATGGCAATATTTATTTTTTACTTTAAAAATGTTATATGGGTGTACATCTCCTTTAATATTTTTTACTTCACGAAAATTCAATATTGGTTGGACATTTCCTTCAATGCATTAAAGCCATCTATAGTACACCAATGGCAAAAATACAAATAAATAGATAACTATAATATAAATTTTAACAAAGTTGCCCATTATATGCACTCTTATTTTCTTTAATTGTTAAGTCTTCCACAGAAAATATAAGTATCTTAAAAAGAACATGTTTTATGTCCCATATGTAGGAACTTGGAATAAAGCATCCGCTGCATCGCAAAAAACTTCAGCTTGCGCTTCAGGCATTAGGGTCAGAAGAAGAGAACAACCATGGGAAACTGGATTACAACTGGGTTACAAGTAAATCCCCCTTCTTCGATTTTCCCACATCACCCTGATCCAATGAGGAGTTCATATCTATCTATCTGTCTATCTATGTATCTCCCATGCACTTGGGGGATACATATATATTCCCCATGTATGTGCCCTACGTGCACATTGGAGCTCACATAGAGATCATGCATGTTTTATTAGTCTATAGGTAGGATTGACAGTAGTCTCTGATACAAAAAAAAAGTTTGGCCATTTCAAGAAAACCTATGAGTATTGAATTTATGGAAGTCATCTCTCATGACTTGCTTGCTTGCCTTGCACATAAAATATTGCGTCTGAACCACCAGCTTTTAGAGCATCAGATTTTGGTCCATTCAACATAATACTGTCTGCCTGTTACATAATAAATAAAATAAACAAAATGTGAAATTCTTAGCTGAATTTTGTATTTTACTCCCCATTGTGAATTGTTATTCACTACCGTGCTAGATATGAAACACATATTCATGATCTAGAGATCATTGTCTTTGCATGAATACTAATGGATTACTAATGGAAGCACAGAATTCTGCTTCATGCACTGGGTTCTGCTTCATATATCCACCATGTGTATGCATACATACACATACAGTCTCTCACTCACAATATTAAACACCTTTGTCACTCACAATTTGTCATTTGTACCTGCATATATGTGGGAAGCTGCTGTGCTGATGATTTGGGGTTCAAGCGTAGTCACTAGCATCTTTTTTTTATCTCCAGGATGGTTGGATGACATTGGACTGCCCCAGTATAAGACACAATTTGATGAAGGAAAAGTGGATGGTCGAATGCTCCATTATATGACTATTGTAAGCAAAAGTGTTTTCCCACCACGTTTGTCATTCAGAATACTATGCCTTGACCTCTACCTCCACCTTGACTATCCAAAGTTCTCTTGCTGTCCTCCATGCTGTCCTTTATATCTGGAACTCTCTCCAAGAATATCTGTGTGGTGCCACTTCTATCCATTCTTTTTCTTCAAATCCCACTTTTCCCATGAATGTCTTGCCTAATACAATCCGTTCTCAACTACAGCAACATCTGAGCACAAGTATCCGCATTTGCTCACATTAATCCCTTCTTACCCTTGTCTCTCCCATCCTTTCTCTCCCACCCTCCTTTCTCTCCTCACCATCAAATTTTGGATTGCATGCTGATTGGGCAGGTATCTGTGTGATTTCCTCCCTTACGTACAGTACCACACATGATATTGGCAGTGTATGAATAATAATTGCACATCAATAATGGTGGGTGTGTAGAGAACAGTCTCTTAGGGTGCAATTCGATGTATGTTTTACACAGAGCAAAGATGGCTGGAGGTATGCTAGGTGTGGCAGGACACTTTTCTGTCTAAATACGCATAGAACAAAATAATCATCATGCCACAAACAAGTAATTTTTAAAACAAATAGAAAAGAACATTTTTTTTTTACATTATTGATTTTCTTATCCCAGTATTGAGTAAACTATGCCCAGTGCACCACAAACGTATTATCTGGTTGGTGTCCTTGTATGACCCTTTCATAGTTTGTCAGATTCATCAGTTTAGCTGTTTGCCAGATGCTTTCCAAACAGCCTTTAAGTTTAGGAGAAGCAGCCTTCTCCCGGTTTGCTGTCAAGTTAATCCTAGTGGCACACAGAAGGTTTATAATAAATTCAAGATGACACATTTCAAGCTTTCCTTTCAAATCACACACAAGTATGGTTAATGGGTCTGTTTATAACTCATAACCAGTAATATGTTGTGAAAGAATATTTCTTGTAGCTTGAAAGGGTGTTAAATGACACCCTGTCTTTAAAATGTTTCTGGATAGTATGTGCATTCTCTGTGCTGCTGGCTAGTTTTTGTTAGGAGCCTTTGGTCTGCCTCAGTGGTCTTCCAACTGGTGGGTCACGAGCCAAAAGTTGGCTGTGAGATCAGTCCAGATGGGTCATGGCAAAGCTGTTGCCGCCATGTTGGGCAATTTTGAAATTGTGAAAGTGGGTCCCATGTTGCAAATTGGGAGTCCAAGGTGGGTCTTGGGTCTGGACCAGTAAAGACCATTGGTCTACCTAGGCCAGCACTGTCTACCTTGATTGGCAGCAGTTCGTCAGAGTCTTTGCCATCATCTATTACCTGATCCTTTTAACTGTAGAGCCAGTAATTGAACCTGGAACCTTCTGCATATAAAGCATGTTTTCCCATCACTGAGCTGTGTTCTCCCATCACTGAGCTGTGTCCACCGTATGTTGATGGGTAATTCCCTGCTCTTCACTTCTAGTGTCTGGATCTACCTTCCGCAAGAGGAAGGGATCTTCTGTGTCAGGAAATGCTGAGCAGGTTTACTGATGTTTGTTGTTATTGAAAAGAACTATGACAGACCCAACAGGAAAAGGCACACATGCAACAGGTGAAATTTACAGTATTAAAGTGATGTGCCAATAAGATTTGGTAGATCCTGCTGAATGGGATGAGGCATGACGTGGGGAAGGGGGAATGCTAAAAAATTGGACAGAGGGACCTTCCGTGAGCAGAGCATTCCCCATCACGGAAGGTCCCTTCCTCTTGCGGAAGGCAGAGCCTTGATCCAGTCCCATAAGTAGATATCCCAGACACTAGAAGTAAAGCACAGGGAATTATCCACCCACACATGTGGCTGCATGTTGAGTTGTAGCATGAGAATGGAGACACATTCTATGCATCCGATAAAACAGATTCTAGCCCATGAAAGCCTATGCTGCAACTAGAGGTGGACAGAAGAATAATTCCAGTCCCTGTCTGTTTCTCACATGTTAATTCATATGTCTAGTCCCATCCTGTTTCTTCATCAATCTGAATTTTTAAAATTAGCAAATGCACAAAAACCCACATTTAAATACTTTGTCAAATATACATTTTGGTAAGCATTTTATTGTAAACTACATACTTTACATGTATTTTTGTACAGCTTTGAACCCAGAACTATATTTCAAAAGTTGGAAAAGTGGAAAAAAACACACTGATGGATATCTGGTTTCCAATTTGCCTATTAGTTTGGGAAGTCCGAATCTATTTGTCCACTTAAAAATGTGGACTGAATAAAATCTTTCAGAATCCGTAGTTGTAATACCTTTAATCTTTAAGGCACCACAAGACAAGGTGCCGGAGACTAACACAACTACCTCGTTCAGTATCCTCCAGGCTTCTCATGACTTTGCTCTTGGTCCCATTCGTCCATCTCTATCTTTTTCTCATCCGCGTTTTCAGGATGATTTACTCTCTTTGAAAGTCGTGAGTGTCCTCCACCATCTTAGTATCAAACGTGCTATTCAAGTCCTAAGAATAAATAACTTTGAACCCAACTGTCTGCGCAGAAGACCTTCAGATGAGGTAAATACATCTAATACTTAGATGGGATATTGATTCAATGCAATGAATGTAATGACACATGATGCTAGTCTGTATTTCATTTTCTTTTGTAGGATATATTGCCCTAACTTATGAATCTTGATCCCTTCTTTTACTTGCCAGGCCGTACATCTATCACTGACGGTCAACTTCATGTGGATTCATTTCCTTATTCTATTTGAAACCTCTGAAACTGTGTTACCACTTTCTTCTCCATGTCTAAGCCAGTGAAACTAAAACACTGAATGTATCCCAGTTTGTGTTCTGACTTTCTGCAAATTATTTGCTCAACACTAGTATTTCTGTGAATGATTGCAACGTTAGATCTAACTATCATGTGATGCGGACCTTCTTGGACTGTAACGCTTGAGAATGAAGGTGGGGAATCATAGAATAGTAGAGTTGGAAGGGGCCTACACGGCCATCAAGTCCAACCCCCTGCTCAATGCAGGAATCCACCCTAAAGCATCCTTGACCGATGGCTGTCCAGCTGCCTCTTGAATAGCAAATTGGAGTGGTTTTCAGCGCCAGGGGACCCTGCTTATAGAAAACTTGCATTTCTGTGCTAATGGATATTTAAGCCTGCCATTCTGTGCTAGTTTCCTGTGTGTCCAGAGATTTAATTTTTAATATGGGAGACCATTCAAAGAAATGATGGCTACTTCCAGTCTCCAGTAATATTGACAAAGAATAATTGAATTTTAGAGCTGGAAAAGACCTTAGAGGACAACCCTCTATTTACTACAGGAATCCTCAAGCACCTTGAGCAGCTCTTACCATTAGGAAGTTTCTCCTAATCTTTAAGTTTCTCGTAAAATTAAAAGGAATTCTGCTTCCTTACCATTTCTATCTAGTAGTTCTAGTCCTGCCCTCTGGTCTTCTCCACTTCCACAAGACCATTCTGAAAGCGTCATTTTCTTGTTATTGAAAGATGGACGAAGAAAATGGGTGAATTTTGAAAACTGGAATTGCTTGTCTTTCTCATTTATTTTGTTTTACTTATTTACTTTTTGTAAAGGTGGCTCTCCCAAATACTAAGCTGGTCAAAGATTACCGTGTTTGGTTTGGAGGTGGAGAACTGTGGAAGTTGAATGAATAAACAAAGATATGAATTGTGGTTTCACCTTAATCTCATCACAGAAGAATGTGTTACATAGCAGCTTTATTGAATACCATATTGCATTTATATCAGGCCAACACAAGTTGAGACTTAACCATAGTGAATACAGGCTAAACCAATGCAATCCAACAACTGCATCTGTCTGACCCTTTTCATCTTTATAACCCTCTGATTTTGGTTGCAAAAGCAAAAATAGGGTTTGGACAAAAACATTTTGATTGTGATTAAGAGCCATACCTGAATTTATTAAATTTAGTTTCAAATGAGTATGTATGAGGGCACTTGAAGGATAGAACTCCTACTCTTGTGCTGTGTTTGGTAAAACTGGAGCCAAGCTACATGATCAGTAGTCTAACATGGTGAATATGGTTGCTGGAGGAGTTGAAAGATTCAGCTAATCTATGCCATTTTATTTTGTGTATTGGGTTTTATGTGCAGATATTTTTTTAACATGCGAGGGCTTCAAATATTCACCCTACCCCCTCCAAATGGGAGTTATCTGAACTGACACAATTTAAGATTGGATCATATGAATCTGCTGATCTGGTTGCTTGGCTCTGAAATGGTGTCCTTTGAGGTCACTTATAATAAGAAATATTGGGGCTGAATTCACTGCAGAGATAAAAAAATTAACTGTGGTCACAAAGTAGCACGTTATGTCTGAGTTAAATGTGGTTCTTATTGGTAGAATAACATCACACCATCCGAGGTTTCGCAGTGGACCAATCATCGGGTGATGGAATGGCTGCGTTCTGTTGACCTTGCGGAATATGCTCCTAATTTGAGGGGAAGTGGCGTTCATGGTGGACTCATGGTAAGAGTGTTGTGCTTTATTTTTCCTTATCAGATCGTCCTAGGCCAGATCTACACCAAACCAGGATATAACGCTTTGAACACGGTTTGAAAACGGTATATGGAGGGTGTCATGGGTGCACTTCAGTAGGGTAAATCCTGCCTTAGTGTAACGACATAGATTTTGTATTTGTTCCAGGATGTCACTCTCTAGAAGTCACAGGAATTCCATTGAAGTTATTTTGTAAATATAACAGTGTTCTTGCTTTTTGTAACTTAATAATGGTTCAGGTCTTTGGAAGAATGTGAGAAGTCACTCAATCTAGAGATAATAGAAATGTAAGGCTGATTTGCGTTCTGAAGTCTTTTTTTCTCTCTGCAGGTTTTGGAACCTCGTTTCAACGTCGAGACCCTGGCGCAGCTGCTTAACATCCCACCAAACAAAACGCTGCTGAGGCGGCACTTGGCAACCCATTTTAATTTGCTAATTGGTCAAGAGGCCCAGCAGCAAAAGCGTGAAGCTATGGAATCTCCAGATTATGTCCTTTTAACAGCGACAGCCAAAGTGAAGGTATTGTCAAAGTTTTGGGCACATTCTTGCCTACCCCAGGCTTTGATATGCTTTTATGGTCACCCAGAGTGCTGTTTCATTTTTAGTCTTATAAGAGGGTAATCGAAAATCTGTTGAGTGATAAAGTTTGATTTAGTGCCAGTTTGATTTAGTTTCTGGTTAATTTCCCTGATTTTCTAGAAGAAAGGTGATCAACGATTGAAGGTAATAAATCTTGTGCAAATCTCTCCAGGACAATGCATCATTAATGAGATTTTGTGTCTTACATTTTTCCTGAGTGCTCTGTTTCAGTACAAGTTATTCATGCATACACACTATGTTTTATAGTGCTTGGATAAAGGCTTACCTCTCTGCCCAAAGCCTTGAAATGAACTATAACAGTATCTGCAAATACATTTTAAAAGTATCTGCCACGGTGATATTTGCTAGGTTGTGTGTCAACTAATTTCTGATCATTTTAAGCTTTACCCTGCAAAACAGAAAGATGCAGTGAAGTATGCAAAGGTGACTGGACCATTTTTTAAAAAAAGAAAAGGCAGCCCATCCGCTAATGCATAGATTTCCTAGTTATTCATGGCATATCGTTGGCCTGAAAAGAAAACAACAGCTATGTCTTCCAGGAAACTTTCTTGGCTGGTCACCCAGAGGCAATAATGACTCAACACAGGCAATTGGGCAAGTGGGTATTTACAAGCCTGACTTGACAAATATGGATCCTTTTAATTAACACGATACGCTAGGTTTTCTCCTACGTCCTGGTTTATTTGCCAATTTTACTTTGTTTTATCAGCCAGCTTTTTGAGTGAATATTTATTTGAGAAAATCGTAATCTTTGGTGCTTTCATCTGCCTATCTGACATGGTTTTATATATGCCATAAAGAGAATACATTGTGGGCTTGCTGACTACTTAAAAGTTTATTCTGTTTGTCTTTTTCAGCCAAAGAAACTTGCTTTTAGTAATTTTGGAAATTTAAGGAAGAAGAAGCAGGATGATGGTGAAGAGTATGTGTGCCCGATGGAGTTGGGACAGGCATCAGGAATTGGATCAAAGAAAGGGTATAAGCCAGGTTTAGATATCAGACTGTATGATGATGATGATCTGGACAGACTGGAGCAGGTAATAATCATTGCGATTGCAGTTTTTTTTAGCGTTAAGTTGAAAAAATAGCATGTGTATCTACATGCATATTTTATATATGCTCTCTCTCTCTCTCTCTCTCCCTCCCCATGCACACACATTTCTCAATTTGCATTTTTCAATCAGCTTCATGATTGAACAGGGATTTGTACCCAGGTCTTTCACAGATCTAGTCCAACTTCCTAGCCACAACACAATACTTGTCAGCTCATTCTCTAACATGACCCTTTCCCCCCACCCAACTAGTTCCTCAAGCTCCCGTCTTCAATGTTTGTAGCATTTCCCCACTCACATTAATTTGCTACAGCTGCCTATGATAGACTGTCTTGCTAAATCATGGCATTCCAGACTTATCCTTTCTATACCCATAATAGTAGTTTCAATTCTTCAGCCCCCATCTCTTTCCCCCTTTAAGCCGATAAGGGACGTTGTTGGGCAGATACTCTCTCTTGTGGACGGTCTCTCTTGCCTTATCAATGTTTGCTTCTGAATAGGTTTTTGTGGAATATTCAGAATTGCTCTTTGAGCTGGCCACAGACATCATTGGTCCTGCTACATGGTGTCTCTGGCTTCTTAGATGGGTTCACTGCAGTTACATCTGTTGAGTTCTGTTTACCTGACATCTGAGCAGTGATGTCAGACCAAAAGGGCAGGGCCAGAAGCTTCTATTTACCTCTCTGGTCTCTCAAATAGGGGCAGTGACTGTGTAGTTGGCTAACACAACTGAGCTACCATCAAGACTGGTGCTTAATGGTGTAGACTCTATAGCCATTTCTACACCTGCCTTTTTCCCTGGGATCATCCCTGTATGTCCAAATGACACACAGGGGATCCCGGGAGCAGGCAGGGACAATCCTTCCATTTTCCTGGGATAATCCTTAGGTGTAGAAAGGGCCTATGACACTTATCTGGTAGCCTCAATTTACTGGTAGTGTTCAAGGCTACAACAAAGCATTTAACGTGTCTTTAATTAATCAGGGATTTAACAGGAACACCAGTCATGCCAACCAGAAACTCGTTGTTTATTTATTTATTTATTTATTACATTTTTATACCGCCCAATAGCCGAAGCTCTCTGGGCGGTTCACAAAAATTAAAACCATAATAAAACAACCAACCATCTAAAAACACAAATACAAAATACAGTATAAAAAGCACAACCAGGATAAAACCTTAATAAAATAAGGTTTTATTATAGCCCAAGAAATGCTTCCAGTGTAGTATCTGTATTTGTTAATATAGTTTCATGAAGTATTTGTGGATTTACAGTGATAGTTGAATTATTTCATAACTCTCTCTTCTTCTTTTTTGTAGATGGAAGATTCAGAAGGTACCGTGAGGCAAATAGGGGCATTTTCTGAAGGCATCAACAACTTAACTGTAAGCCCTTAAGAATTAATCTTCACTAGGTGTGATTATTAATGTACCTATTGAACAGAGTGCATGCCCAATGCAAATAATGTATTAAGCTTTTTGACATTTGTCCTTCCCTGTCCCGAAAGCAGTGCAAGATAACATTAAACTGTCATAAAAAATAGACTGTAAAACTACAACATTATCTAAAAGATATTAGATTAAAAATCCACAAGGTTCCTACTCGAAGCCCAAGCAATACCATTTAATACTGTTTAGTAACCTATTTACTTGTTCAGGCATATATCACACACCCTAAGCCTTATGCTTCTGATTATCCATTTCCTTATCTTATCCGTCGTAGTAGCTCCTTGAGCTACATACGTACATGTCCCTCTCATTTAAGGGAGGAACAGTCAAGGCCAAGGAAAGCTTCAGATGTTAGCCAGAAACGCCTGTACTTCTCAATGTTTTTGGTTTTTTTAATGCTTCTGGATAGTATCTGTAGCAGTCTTCAGAGATTGTGTCCCACCCGAAACCACCACTGAATCCACAGTTCAGTTGTTATTTGAACCCATGCCCTCTGGGTATTTATCCTTTTGCAAATTAGGCATTGGCCGGGCAAATATTTGCTACAAATCTAAACCAATAGAAGAATGATAACTTTCTCCAAGAATATCCTGAAAAACGGTTGCCTTTGAGGTCGCTTATGCTTTCTAACACACTTTTCAGCTCCTTCATGAAGTTGCCTCTTACAGATTCAGATCACTGGTCCATAAAGGCTGTTTCTACACTTGCCTTTTTTCCCCGGATTGTCCCTGGGCATCCAAATGACACACAGGGGATCCCGGGAGCAGGCAGGGACGATCCCTCCATTTTCCTGGGATACACCTTAGGTGTAGAAAGGGCCTTAGTCCAGTGTTGTCTAACTCTGAGTGCTAGTGGTCTTTCACACCTCTGGCACAGACTTTCACATCCTTGTTACCCAGTACCTTTCAATTAGAATTGAACCTGGGACCTTCTCCATGCAAAGGATGTGCTCTACCACTGAACTGAGTTTGAACAAATGAAACTGCCTTAAATTGAGTCAAAATGTTGATCCATCTAGGCCACTGGGTCTACTCTCATTGGCAGCATCCCTTCTTCCTGGGATCTTCTGCCTCTAGTGACCTGGGACTGTCTGCATGCAAAGTATGTGCTTTACCATTCATGTGCAGTATTGGGAGCATGGCAGCACCTTGTTTGCCTTCCACTATGCATGTTTATTTATTTTATTTATTTAAGGATTTTTATGCCGCCATTCAGCCAAAAAAGGCTCTCACGGCGGCTTACAAAAGTATTTCTTGACAGTCCCTGCCCACAGGCTTACAATCTAAAAGACATGACAGGAAAGGAAAGGGGATTGGGAGGGAGGAGGAGGAGGGGGGAAAGGAAAGCAAACTCAGGCACTACAATCTTAGTTGGAAAGTTCAGCAGTTACAGTTGGTAGCAGGAGGGAGGGGTTTCAGGAACTGTTCCAATTCTTCCACTTCTTTTATTTCCAGCACATGTTAAAAGAAGATGAAATGTTCAAAGACTTTGCTACACGTTCTCCTAGCGCAAGTATAACGGACGAGGATTCGAATGTGTGACAGAATCGGCGTTGGACACTTAGGTTTCTTGATGCTGCTTGGAGTGCCGCTGTTGTATGTGATGGAGACTGGGCATCATAGGGTTGCTTTTGCTTCCGTTTGTAAGAAGTGATATTTTTCAGGGGGATTAATGAGGAGAAAAGGTACCTATTCTAAAGTTGCCATACAGTGGAGGAGAAAAACAGACACGAGTGAGGGAAATGTGCATTTTTCTCCCTAGTGTTGAAATTTGTGACATATTTCAAAGTATCATTTTTAATATGAATCTACTGCCATAATGTTCCTGCACGAAGGTGTGCCATAACATATATCTGTATATTTCTCTCTCTTTTTTCCAAATAATACAAAAGGAAAAATACTCAATCGCAGACCTCTGGAATTAGCATGCATTGTAGATATATCAACAGGAAAGAAACGAAATCTGGAATTCCTACGTTCCTATTTGAATGAACTTCTCAAAAGTAAATAACCAACCACATAATCCCCAAAATTGAAATCCTGTTTGTCTTATTTTTTATACAATTTTTATTAAAAAAAGAAAAGAAAAGAAAAATGTATTGAGTACATACAAATGAGAAGTTTTATATTGTGATATTAAGGTGATGACATTTTTTTTTTTTTAAAAAAAAGAGAGATTCCAGTTTGAAAACCAGCTGGTTACTGGAGAAGTCAGACTGACCTTTTAAATGGCTTGCACCTCCCCACCCCCTTAAGTGATGCCTGCATTCTTACATTAGGAATGAAGATATTGAAAATTGTGGTTCTCTTTTGCAACATTAAAGCATCTCTGAGCTGTCCGTTTTCCAGCTTTAAAATGGATTTTAATAACATTTTAAAATTTTGTCATTGCAGATGTGACATTGAAAATGTTATTTTGAGACTGAAAAACAACCTGTGACTTTGTGAGCAGAAGATTTGTTCCCTCGCATATTCTGCAATGGGAGGGTTCTTTAAATTTATACAGAAAGGAATATTAGCCAAGTCACTTTATTTTGCAGTATTAAATTAAGATATGGAGTCTTGCCTTCTAAGTACGGTTGACCATAATGTAATGTACTGACTGATATTTATACTTGATTTTTATAAAGTACAACATGTATTGACTTTTTTTAAACTATCAAACTTGTAAAATTCAGATTAGCCAGTGAAAAAAATGGTCAAGCTTTCAAGAGAATATATTTGACTTGTGTCTTTCTCTTCCCAGTCCTGAAATACTTACAACTATTTACTACTTGCATAAAAGGATATTGCCGACATTTCTTAATGTACGGTTTGAAAGGAATTGGTTCAACTGTAGATACCTGTTTCAGTACTTCAAACATTTTGGACCCAAACAAGGGCTTTTGCAGGAGTGTTAGGTTGGGCTTTTGGCATGTGCTCAGGTACTATTAGTAGTGATTTTCAACTCAGAGCCAATCTATTCATTCACATAAATTTCTTGGGTGGGTACCATTTCAGACTGCTGGTGGGAAATTATTTCAATGTTCCTCTATATAAGTCTCTCTGTCCATAAAGAGCTCATTTGCCAGATGGTTCTTCTTCCTAACATGCTAACTTTCTGCTTGCAATGAGTTTTTTAAAAAGAAAAATATGGGTAAATATTCAAACATTTGATCCATCATCTGTAGTCTGAAATGGAATTCTCTACTATGTGATATATTTGCACATATAAATTGGCCCCTGGACTGACTTCTTAAACTGATGCTTGTCCTTAAATGTGCTGCTTCTCACACATTTATTTACAGTTTGTCAAAATAGTGATACAATGCATTGTATTGTGTTTTCTATCAAGTATTGATATCTGTATCTTTAGGAAACCTAACCATAAGAGCTTCACCAGTACAGTATATTCAGTACTGTCTATTGATAGTTAATTCTGCAGATGTCTTCATGACCACTTCATTTCATCTGGTATCTGAGCTAGTTTGAATGAATGCAGATAGCATTTGTGATAGAATTACTACTTTGTCATTAACGGTGAATAAATGTATTTATTAATTAAGGAGTTCACTTTCTGGGCCTGTTTAAAAAAAACCCACCTACCATCAAACCCCATAAGGTCACTTGGTAAAAAATAATACTAGTGCATATATTAGGTAAAGATATGTCATCTGCCACCTAGAAGCTGCCTTTGGTGTTCTGGTAAGCACTAATTGCAAATACACACGTATTTGTAGAATCAAACAACAGTGGAAAGAGTTTCTTTGTACCTATTCAGAATGTTGCACATATGAACCTCATTACACTTCTCATCATTTTTTAATTGTGATGTATTTGAAAATTGGCTCAAATTTGGTCATCATTTTGCTGGTTGGAATAATACTTCTTACTCTTATTTCTGTGGGATTGGGGGAAGAAAAGAGTAATATAAAACACTCACGATTAAACCAAGTTGTTAACATAATTGTGTGCAGATGAAATATCATTATGGTATTTTATTGGGTTGCATATGTACAAAGAGAGCAGCATAAACTTATCTGTATTGCCATATTAAATAAATAAATAAATAAATACCTATTGAGAAAAAAGAAATGAAATGTTTCTAGGCTTTTATTTTTTTTGCAAAAACATGTATACATGATTTTCAATAAATCTTTCTCTCTTTAAAGATCAGCCTTTAGAACTTTTATGGAGAGAACTTCCTAAAATGTTCGCTCCAGTCCAGCTTCTATGTACAACTTTTCAATTTCATTGGCTCAGCAAATATGCAACAGGATACCCATGTGGAACTGACACTGATTTTTTTTTTTTTTTTTGCTGGCGGAGACCTCTGTGCCTGTACGAGATTTATAGAACAGGACGTTTGCCTTTATAAGCATCAGGCTCAAAAATACTGTGCAGGTAACTTCTTTAAAATCGTACATGTTCGGAGAAGTTTCCAAATAAAAAAGCAAAAGCCTTGAAATATGTCTACGGTTCTTTTTGAAAGCTTGATCTTGTGGAATGAAGAGCAACGGCAAAACTTTGGTGGTGGTGGTGATGCCATTCATGCGGAGTAATATTTTACTAGTTATTATTGGCTGGTGTTTATAAGTTTTAATGAGCTGCTGATAGAAAAGATCTGCAAATGTATTAAAAGGAAGTGGCTGGAACATACGTAGATAAGTAACATGTACACCAGCCCCAAGACACATACCATGAAACTAAAGGTTTGTAGACTTAGAACTATCCAGTAAAACTATACACACATGTAAACACATGTAGGCATGCAACAAGCTGAAATGCTAATAGATCAATGGGAATCCAGTGGCATTTCATATTGGCTGCAATTGTCAACATTATGTAAGAAACATTAAATATTACAGCTCTAGACAGTTCAGCCATACTGGATTTGTTGCATATACTATGTTCAATAGTTGGGACATTAGTTTCTAACTTATAGTAAGTAGGATAGCTGAATCATTGTCAAATTGTTGTGGATTGTGGCAAATATGTGTTTTAGCTAGACTGACATTTGTTGATTTAAACCATTCAAGACCATTCTTATAATCAGTTGCTTCTTCCCAACACACCCCTGATTATCTTACAAAAGGAATAATGGTGCAGCCCCATCCCATACATGTTTACTTGGATGCTAGTTAAGTCCTACTGAATCCCCAAGTGAATTTGCATAGAATTATAACCATGATGGTAATCCTTATGCCGGCTGGTGATTTACGCTTTCCGATTTGGGTAAAGCATGTGCCGGCCTGAAGAAGAGCCGAACTACTTCCTCTCAACGTATTTATTTATTTATTTATTTATTTATTTAATTTATATACCGCCCCATAGCTGAAGTTCTCTGGGCGGTTTACAAAAGTTAAAAAACAGTGGACATTAAAAAAAAGTATCCAAAATTTAAAACCATAAAAATATATAAAAACAACCGTATACAGTACTGTTCAATAGATCTTACTGCCAGGCTTATGATGGTAGCCTTAGTTTGTCATCTGTATTATGTAAAATACTGGTGGCAATGCTGAGGTACAAGTTAATTGCAGCGTTGAACATTGTTTTTCTTCAACCTTCCCAGTTAGACTTTTAAAAAGAACTAACATTGCCAGTGTCAACATTGAAGGGAGTGGAAAGCACAAGTACACAAAGGAGGTCTTGCTACTTTAAAAATGCAAATGATCAAGCCAGTTCAACTACTTTCTGATAGTTAAGCTAGAACGGGGCACACCCAGAGTTCTGCGCCTGCAATCAGGAAACTCATCTATTCCCATGCATGGCGTTGCCTTGGGGAAATGCTTAAACGAGACAGCTCAATTTCTCAACCATTTCACCTGAATGGAAAGACAATACCTTGAGAGCATTTTGTGTGAAAGCTCCTCCCTTGAAAAGAAGATGGGCCAAAAATTATCGCAGGGAACAAACCAGGAGAATAAGAACGACATCCTGATTATATGTGATGTATTTAGCCAAGGAGTGGTTTATGCCTCTCAGAAGCTGAAAGAGTATCTTGGATTTGAGGATCCCCAAAGCAAATTCCACCCATCCACAGACACCCTACGTGAGATTTTTCTGGTCAACTTCATCGGCTTCTGTGTTGAGAAAGGTGTAGATGAGCGTATCACAACCAGCAAGATGAGCAAGCATCAATCCTTGCTTTTTGGAGTTGATTGGGTCTGGACTCTATCTGGAGCTGATATCAGGCTTCAGATTGCTGTGCAGTCTCTACAGATGGCCAAGCTTTCCAGTGGAGACCAGGCTTTTGAAGTAATTGGCAGCAACAGAGAAGCAATGTTAGCAGAGGACCTTTCTGGAAACAGGAGTAGATTCGAAAAGCTGGAAGAATTCTGCAAAATGGTGGGAAGTGACTGCCTTGGCTTGTTCATAATGTTTGGGGTTCCAGGAAAGCCCAAAGACATCAGAGGAGTCGTCCTAGAGAGCATCAAAAAAGAGAAACGGAAAGACCTCTCGTCTGGTGAGAGTGCACTAAGGCTATTTGTTATTATTATTTATTATTATTTATTTATATAGCACCATCGATGTACATGGTGCTGTACAGATAACACAGTAAATAGCAAGACCCTGCCGCATAGGCTTACAATCTAATAAAGTTGTAATAAACAATAAGGAGGGAAAGAGAATGCAAACAGGCACAGGGAAGTGTAGACAGGCACCGGGAAGGGTGAAGCTAACAGTATAGAGTCAGAACAAACTCAAAGTTTAAAAGCTATAGGGAAAAGAAAAGTTTTTAGCTGTGTTTTAAAAGCTGTGATTGAGTTGGTAGTTCTCAGGTGTTCTGGAAGAGCATTCCAGGCATGAGGGGCAGCAGAGGAAAATGGGCGAAGCCGAGCAAGGGAAGTAGAGACCCTTGGGCAGGCAAGAAGCATGGCATCAGAGGAGCGAAGAGCACGAGCGGGGCAATAGTGTGAGATGAGAGAGGAGAGATAGGCAGGAGCTAGACCGTGAAAAGCTTTGAAGGTCAACAGGAGAAGTTTATACACTGATAGTTTTCTCCCTACTAGAGAGATGCTGGAACACTGCCTCTCTAAAAAAAAAGGAGTAAGGGAGGTAGGTAAGGTTTACATTAATTTTCTTTAACCTCCTGATTACAAACTCTGAAACTTCCCACCTAAGTAGTGGTAGAATATTGCTCACAACAGTTGACATGCACAACTAATTCTCCATTTCTATGCACAAGATATCAACCTTTTTGCCAGCGTAGTTGACTTTGCAGGAATCGAAGATTGCAGCAGCTCCCTGGTCCCAAATTCAATAGAATATGCTTTCCAGATGGTATGCCTCCATAAAAGACAAGTTTTAAGAGCATCCTGTTCTTGACTATATGTTAATCAGGACTACATAAAAATCTTGAACATTTTCACTCTACTTCATGAGAAAAAGGATTGTTAATTGAGTCAGTGCAAATAGAAAATGTTATCACTGCTATGAACAGACTGCATCATAGGTTTTATAATGAACTGCAATATCTTTATTTAATAAATTAATATGCTTTTTACAGAGAGACACAAGATGGCTTATTTCTTTCAGTAACAGCCTTATTACTGTCATATTGAGGGTTTAGCAGTCTCCACCTGCAACCTCTTTGCTATTCTAAGCAAGCATTGATTTTTTCTAAATTCTCATCCTGTAGCTAATGTGTTTTTGCTAAGCTACCCAGTTGCTGGTTTATTATTTTTACTAGTGTAAAGCTTATGAGTGATTGGATTCAAATATGTTTGGCAACTGGAACAACAACTTTTACACAGGTTCCACTGATATGTAGTGGAACATTATTATTATACTTAAGATACAATTGTAAAATGCATGGTAATGCTTAAGGGTAAATGTGAAGCCATTTTTATGTTGTCCAGGAATTTGTCCAATCTACTCATAAAGCTATCCAAATTGGTGGCTATCACATCTTGTGGAAGTGAATTCGATAGTTTATCTGTGCGTTATGTGAAGAAGTACTTTTATCTGTCCTGAAAATCCTGCTAATAAGCTTCATGCACCCAGGGCTCTAGTATTATGAGAGGGAAAGAAATGTCTCCCTATCCACTTTCTCCACACCATGCATAATTTTATAGACCTTCTGGTATCCTCTACATTGGTGAAGGCTGAATTAATGTCCGAAGCAGTCCAGAAGCTGCTGTGGTTCTTCCTCCATTTGGACCTGACCCTTCCTTTCAAGAATCCACTCAGAGCGAAAACAGCAGCTCCCCCCATTCTACTGCAAATATCATAGGCATAGATGTTGCACACCAGGCCATGGTGTTGAAGAGGGGGTTACATCCACCTCCTTGCTGGTCTCAAATTCCACTTTGGGGCCAAGTCCCTGCCATCGTGCTCCGCATTCAGTATTAAGGTCGAAAGCAGGTAATGTCAGTTCAGGCACAGAGCAAATAAATCAGCAATGACCTGTAGAGCGGTAAGTGATGGTTTGGTGCAGAGGAAATAAACATACTGTTTTGCTATTAAACTCGCACCTTTTCGAAGTTTCAAATTTTTCTCCACATCTACACTGCTCAAGCTTCCCTTTTGGAAAAAAATGAGCAAAATCTGTCTGGTAGATCTCTAGTAATAAGCATTGCACTAATGTATTCTTACATAGTTCATTGTTGCTGTTATTATTGTATTTGTCTTTTTATCTCTTGCAAGGAAGCCAAGGTAGCATAGATGGACCTCCTCCGTGTAAAGTGTTATGTTGTTCAAGACATACAACTGGTTTTATAGCTTGCTCTTGACATGTAGGGTACCAACCAGTCCACTCCATGTGTAAAAAAGTACAGGTGTTGCTCTTTGGGCATATAGAACAGGGGCTGCAAGAAGAAAGGTCTAAGTGTGTGTGTGTGTGGTGTAGTCGTGGTAATTCTAGAACATGATGGTGGTTTGAACCAGGTAGGACTCTTGTGCAAAGAAAAGCTGATCAGTTTTTGGCTGGAAAGTCACAACTAGAAGAAGGGTTGGGAGCAGTTTGTCGGGTAATTTGGAGGGGGTTGTGGATATCTGTGCAACTAGTGCTGTGACATGAAACTTCTTACACAAGAAGTGTGAGTGTATTAGATTTCCACAAGTACAGATATAAATTTCATTGGCAAGTCTCTATGGAACACATAGTCTGATCATTGCATTACCAGAATCTTATTATTTCATACAGTACTACAGTAAATGTAAAAAAAAAAAAAAGAGAGAGAGACCTTTGGGTAAGTAATCCATCTCTAATTTTTTTTGATAGTACAGTAAACCTTCCAAAAGGCAAAATAAAAAAGGCATACTTGTTCTCTAAAGAGCCCACATAATACAGTCTTGTAATAAAAACCATCTTAACATTCCACAGATGCAGATGTATTTATTTATATTTCAAATATGGACATAGCAGCCCCCAATAATGACTCCCTCAACTTCATCTCCTAGGATGCTGCCCTGGCAGGACTGTATAAAGGAACTGTTGCTGAAAAAAAACAAAGGATCAGCAGCAGAAGCTTAGATTCTATTTCTTTTGACGATGGGCCTCTGGCTTCCAAAATGGTAGAGAGCAAGAGATCATGACATTGTGCATAAGCATGCTGCTACAGTCTTGCTCCCCCGTTTCCTTCCTAACTAAGCCAAGGCATTTGGATTAATGACTGTGCAAATTAAACAGATGCAGACAGTAACAGGATAAGTCGGTGTAGCTTAACAGCTGTCATTCATATGCTGTTTGCCTAGAAATATCAAATTACTTGTAAGCTATTTTTTGCTAGCCTGACTCACCTTCTCAAAACATTTCCTCCGATCTGAAGGCTGCAAAATAGGTTAAGTGACTCAGAAGGTTCTACAATGGTCACAGCAGGCAGATGATAGGTGCTGATTATAGGGGATATGAATGTTTAGTTGGAGCTGGAACTCACATTTCGACTCCTCAAAGCATTGAATAAAAGATTATTTTTTTGTAATATTCAGCCTCTGAAAGCTACTGTAGTTATCTGCAATATGGTGTACATAAGGCAGTACAGCTAAGGAGCCCCATTAAATGCAAGAGACGTCGGTGTTAAAGCACACACTTGCAATTTATACATATTCATCTCCCCATGTCATGGTGATCTAATGTATGGAGGATCCTGGATTTCAAGGTATGTTTTGCTTTGTGAATTGTACCCCAGTGTTAATATTGGACCATCCATCATCAAGGGGGGGGGGGAATACAATTCCTAAAGACAAGCTTACTGAAGTACTTCATTATTCAAGTCTCAAAAAAAGTTTTAAATAAGATTTTACTCTTCTTGCTGGTTTGACTCTGATGTGTGTGTTTTAAATCTGTTTGACTCTGACGGTTTCAAACACAAAAGAAAATCCATGAAATTAATGATAAGCAAATCAAAGTTTTATTTCTACCACAAAGAGTTGGGAAAATCCAATAGCTCAATAGGCTGGATAAGTAATACAAAACAGTTTTGTGAACCAAGACAGTTAAACATCAATAATACATTTAATAAAAGTTAAGGCTCCTTTACCCACAGTGGTATAAACATTAAGCAAAATAGATATGTTATGTTGACTTTGCTTACTTTCTGCTGCAAGAGCCTATTTCAACAAAAGGAATTTAGTGCATACAATAGCACTGGTCTAGAGTTTGGTTTTCTCAACCTTTTGCTTTTTCTGCTAGAACTAAACCGTGGGCCAAACTAGATGTGACATCATTAGCAATTGTATGAGTGGTTTTAAAGAGTAAACTGCACACTTACGGTTTGGGTTGGGAGGTGGGCCTTTTAACCCTTTGCCCTCTGCAATGGTCCTGATCCAGAGCACGCCACTACTATTCATGCAATTTATTTTTAAAACACCATTCAGATGGTTATATTAATAACATAACATCTAGTTTGGCCCTTAAGCATGTATTACCTTTAGCAGTCAAGTTATGGTACCAGGCTGCAATCCTCCTCCCTTCACACTCCGGACCTCACTTGATTTCAGCTTACCCATCCACACACACCCTGAAGCATCTGCTAACCAACTCCTTCCCAAGACATAGTGCTTCGCTCCACTTTCGGTGCAAGTAGCCTGCATGAGGCAGATCTGAATCCTCAAGACGCTTCCAAGGTGAGGCATGAGAGGGCTGAATGTTGTCATGCATGGCCTGGGTGTTGCATTGCAGGAAAAGGGAGAGATACAGAAGCTCTTCTATACCATGTGTAAAAGGCACAGAGATCACAAAGCAGGCAGGACGGGCTATACTTTAAGATGATGCAATGTGATACTTGAAAATGAACTGATAAATTAGATCTCCGAGAAAATGGGCTATTTAAGAATAGATCTACCTTTTTGTCACAAACTTTTATCAAGTCTTCTAAAGCAATGATTTTTATTTTTCTTGCACTGTTGGCGGTCAGTGGCACACACAGGATTTTTTTAGTTTTAACTATGGAAGTCTCAAAAGTGTTCTTGACATGTACTCTTTATGTAACTTGACAGATTAAGATGTTACATTTTTCCCAATCATCTTTTATGAAGGACAGCTTCAGCAGGATGACTCCCAATAAAGATTTGCTGCTAAATTAGTTTTAACACCAGCTTTCATTGTGAAACAGACAGGGACTAAAACAGAATTCACTAAAGTTCTCCTTCACAAGCCTCGCTGAAAATAATGGGAGATACTCAAAAGTACCTACTTGTTCCATGCATAGCTCAATTCTTCTAAATGTAACTTGTATAGGGGAATTTCCCAATAGATGGTGCCCTAAACTAATTTTTTAAAAAAAGACAGGAAGAATTAAAACACATAGATTTGGGAATGTGAGGTCTGATCAACCACTTACTTTCAGACAAGCACTGAATTTCACTTTAGTGGAAATCCTGTCACAAAATGTTTTGGAGAGCCAGTAGTTAGCAACTTCCAAAAAAATATTCACATGCACATGATACAAAGTTAATAGTTCTTATCCACATGTTTTTGGAATCATTGTAATCCTCCCCAAATTTTAAAGGTGACACAGAACCCCAAAATACAGTGGAAATCAGGATTTTTTTAATTTCAATATGAAATTTCTTCAGATAACAGTATAAATTATTATATTTAAAATAAAATATAGGCAATACATCCTTTTTCAACTGACCGTTCTATATCAGACTATAGCATTCCAGGAGCAATTGATAAGCTCCAAAATGAACATATTACAACTTGAATATGCCTTTTCAAAATCAATGGGACTTCTTCCCATGTAAATATATTTAGTACTGTGATATTAGAGAATCTTTTCTACTCAATGGGGATGGGGCAGAGAAAGCTCAAAAGAATAAGTGTGTATAAAGCTTGGCTTGGGAATGATTATCAAGATAGAAAGTTGGAGGATGCTACTCTATTGAGAAAATAAAGCTGATCTGCCGCCTCATCTTGTACACAGATTTGTATGTGTGTTTGTGTCAAAGGAACCGAACTTCCCCCAAATTAGCTACAACACCCATCTTCAAATACAGGCAATAGTGTGTTTTTTAAAATGAATGAAGTATGCACATTTCATACAGGTATCCTTAACCATCTCATTCTAAAGCTTTATAACAGAGATATTAGGAACAAAACACTTCCTCCACCTATACTAGCTTGACACTTGGGTCTTTCAACATGCTACAGGTAAGAAACTCTTTGGTGTTGCAACAGAAGGCTCCATTTCTTTATTATGAAAAAGTGTTACATGTAATCCAGCAGCCTTATTACAGATTTGAAAAGCAGAGCAAAGCTAAAAAGACCATATATGACACAGCTATGTGTCAAATGAATTTTCAGTGCAGCATTAGTAAAAAGACACCAAGGATTGTATCCAATGTTGGTCTTAACTCCCATTCAGTTTAATGGGTCTACAGTTATGTCTAACATTGGATACAATCCCAAACGTGTGTAGACACTTTGGCAGCCCTTCTGAATATGTTTTCACACCTCTGCACATCTGCCACTCTTGTTCCCTATTGTTCCAAAGAGCTTCCTTCCATTCTTTCCCCACCTACACATTCTACTTTACCCTGTCTTCACTCCAATTTAGTAGGCAAATCTCATCTCCTTCGTATAGTTCAGTTTATCCAGGTTGGGAATGCAAGCATACTGAATCATCGGAGGCGGGCCGCACATGAGGATGAGAGTATCATCTTGCGGTGGGGGCATGTGGTCCCTGAGCATGTCTTCGTTCACAAATCCTTGGCTGTAATCCCAATCTGAGATAGAGAAGACCACCATTTTTAAATTATCTTCTTAAATAAACAGGCATTTTCATGCTATCAAGACACACACACACACACCACAGAAAAGGAATGCATTTACAGTTTGTTTATATCCTGTCTTTTACAAAGTTTCAAAGTACCAATCAAATGCAATAAAACGGCATGACCAAAAACTAGGCCCCAATAAAAGCGGACACAAAAAGTCTGAAAGTACCAGACCAACGTTGCCTAGCACCAAAAAGATAATAACTAAGAAGTCAGGTACACCCACTTTGGGTGCTCTCATTGCTTAGGCTTTCTCACCAGCTGCCACCCATTTAACCACCAAATACAGAGGCATCCCAGAGAAGAGCCTCTGATGAAGATTAAAGATCTTCATTCCCAGGCAGCTTCGTGCGGACAAAGGCGGTCCTACATTTATGTCAAAGCACTAAATGCCTGAGTCACACATGAATGTCATCACATGACACTGTGGTCATCCCCAGTTCAACACCACAGACTTATCGCCTTGGACACAGTGCATTTCTAATGAGTCAATTCACACATTCAGCTGCTAGCACTGAACAAGCAATGCCCACATATGTGTGAAGTAACCTTTACTTTGTTTTTCTAAACTGCCATGGAAACCTTGCTGAAGAGTAATATATAAATATTGTAAACAGATATATCACAGATCATATAAAGGGTCCGAAATCAAAACTATTCAATGCAATTTTATCCATTTCCAATCATCTTTTAAATTCTAATTAGAAGATATAGATTCCTTTTGCATAAACACCCACATTTTCTTGCCATTTGTTGCAAGTCCTGGAATTTACAAAACCTCCTGTAATTCCACACATTATGCAACAGCAAGCCCAAGTTCCTGCTGCCAGTTTTGCACTCAACACAAAGATTCACTTTAGCTTAAAATGGTTAAAAATGTAGATTGGAATTCAAAGATCCCTTACACACTCAAAGCAGATTGAAGGAATACATATAACATCACAGGGATGGTTTGAAAGTCCATGGTGGATCTACAGCCATACCCAAAGCCCTGTCAGCTTGCTTCGGCCATGGGGGAAAGGTAGGTGTGTGTGTGTGTGTGTGTGTGTGTGTGTGTATAGAGGCACTTATCCCTACCTTGTTTCTTTCCATTCTTCTAATGGGTGTGTGTGGAATGGGGAGCTTAGGATCCATGGCCTCCTCCTCTAATGTGCCCATTTTGGAGCCCACTGTGGCTGGAGCATCACTGCAACTACTGTGGAATAAAGTACTTACTTTCAGGTGCTCTGTCCAATGTGTACCACAGCTTAAAGCGGGCTGAATGCTGGACCTGTAATTCCTCAAGTTCTGGGCGCAGAAGAATATCATTCTCAGTCTGTTCAAGAAATAAATAAATAAATAAATAAGCTTTGTATTTTATAAGTATCTGCTGTCTGTACACACGCTCTTTAAAAGGAGTTCAGGATAGATTAAACCACTGCCAAACAATGTTATATTATACAGAAGGGGCAGGATGATACTAGGAATTAAAAGTAAAAGGGCATGAATCTGACCAATAATTTGAGAGCTATCGCTCACCTTGCTTTTCAAAACCATCTAATGATTTCTGCCTTGCTCTTAGTATTTCTGGCTCTCTTAATTTGGTTGTGGAACCATCTACTTTGATATTATAGGTGGAATAAGCCAAAAGTAGGAAGAGTTTATGTCATTATGTGTAACCCTGCCCAATGATTTCGCAATGCAAAGTTCACTGCGTTGTCTCCCACTAGTGACTTGTGCCACTTTGCAAACAGGTTGGGAAACTTCACTTCAGCAAGAGATACCAGCTGCACTTTAATATGATGAATCCCGGCAGAAAAACGCAAGTATGAAGGGACAAATGTTAAGCCTTCCATCAAGTATTATTTAAGGGTAGTCATGCTATGGGCATATAGAGAGAAGCAATATTGCCTTATGCAAAATTATTTGGCACCAAACAAAGTATTATATTTAGCGTTTCAAGGAGGGAGAATTTATTTGCACCTGTTGTTGGAGGACACCTATTTCTGGAGCAGCCTGTGCTACAAAAATAGTTATTCTTCAATGAGATTATCTCAAGACAGATGTCACAATGGAAAATAATGTAGAAGTAACCTTAGAGGTGCAAAAGCACTCTGTTAATAAACATCGAACATACTGCTACAAGGTTTAAATTCATAGATTGAGCAACGGGGGTCTAATTTTAAATCTAATACAAATTTACTTGGGGGTCAGCTTGTGAATTAGGGGCACACTTGCTTAGTTTTTGAGACAATATTGGCGCTAGTATAAGATTTAAAATGATGACTTAAAAATGAATAGTAGGTTGACAGTGCAATTCTATACATGACTACTCAAAAGTCCAATTAAATTGAAACTGGTTTACTCCTAGGTAAATGGGTACAGGACTGCAATCTTCGTTTATTATGGTTCAGGGTCGTTTAAGCTTCCTTCAATATTAACCATTTATACGGAGCTCATTAAATCAACTAAAAACTGTTCAATCGGTTGGTTGTCAGACCTCTAAAAAACAAGTTATCCTACTGCAAACAAATAGCACATCTGAATGAGTATGCACAAATTGTTAACTTTAGTCTTGTAACAGCATCAGTAAATGAACAAAAACAAAATTACAGGGTCTAGACATTGGGAAATGATCTGAAAGACCTAGTCCTACTAGACCTAGTCCTACTAGTAGCAGCGCCCCAGTAAACCTTTGAGATGTGATACTATAAGAGAATCACATGCAAGCTACTTCAAGCAATTCAAAGGAAAAGAATAAGGCTGCACACTTACCTGGAAGTAAAGTTCACTGAAAATAGCACAACCTACTTTTAAATAAATATGCTTGAGATTTCAATGCACAACAATAAATATTTCTAGCTTTCAACACTCAACACCCTATTTTTCTTGGCCATGGCAAAATACTGCTATTAATATACCATCATAAATAAAATTAAAGATTTTTATTTACCTGGTTAGCAAAGAGTAAGTGACAAACTGTGGTGTCATCTTTGTCCTTCATCATGGCTCTAATGAGCTGCAACATAGGGGTAATTCCTTCATGGAAACAAAACAAAAAAGAAAAAGAAAAAAAGGCACAGTGATACGAACCTCTTGAAGGCAAAACCAACACAGGAAAGAAGGCAAACAGGTTTCTTATGTACCTGTTCCTCCGGCTATCATCCCAACATATTTCACGTGTTTAAGAACCGGTTCAGATTTCTTATCTGGACGAATTGCAAATGTACCTGTAGAAGAAACACAGAAGGAAATAAGCAGGGGTGTTATGACTACAAGTAGATGGTTGAGAAGAATGAAGTGGAGTATAACATCCCACACCCCCATTTTCCTAGCCTGATATGGGAGGATAAAGAGAATGGGGGAAGCAATCCCTTTGGTCCTCAGCAGAATAGGAACTTAGCCTGTGTTGCCCCAAAGGAGGAAATAAGCACTGGAAAGGTAGTGGGGAAGCTCATCTTGAGAGCTGCAAGCAGGATCATAATGTTACTCCATCTGGATTGGGATATGGCTAGATTCCTGTGAGGATCTTTTATTCTTGCTCTGGTTTACTTACTGTGAGCCTTGCAAGGATAGTTAGAAAACTAAGTCAGAGCCATGGTGGTAGAACTCCCGCCTTCAGATGTAACACTACCACAGTTTTGCATTAAGAGAAGGTGCTGAAGTATAGGGCTCCCCCCATGCACAATTGGGGTGGAAGGAACGTAGAGCTTCAACCATGATTTGTAACCAGTTTCTCGTCTCCCAGAATGGGAAACTGTGGTTACAAACTATTACTAGATGCTTTATACTTCTCTTGCACGCAAGGAAGTGGAAGGATAATGTGTGAGTTCAAGGCCCATGCAGCTCATTCTCATAATGCTAAATAATAGTTTAGCATCTGAATACGGCCAGAGTTCATGTAATTCTCTGGTTTGATTTAGGAAGGACAAGCTTAGAGTTTGCAATCCCAGTTGTGAATCACTGAAACTAAAATATTCCTATGAGCACTGTGTGCTGTTATTGGCCCAATAGAGAACATCAAAAAGACTCCAACACGTGCATAGAGCAGGTCCAGTTTAAAGGGAGCGAATAATGCTTTAATGGAGGGGGCACTAATTTTCTGGGATTACATCTGCTTTGTGGCTAACCATATCATGTGGCATCCAGCATCAAATCAAAAGAGAACGACTTGTCTTCCTCAGACTCATGATCTACTACTTACACTCACCATGACACATTCCAATATTGGGGCATACAGATGGAAAGTAGGCCTGGCCTCCTATACTTTCAACAGTTGTCTTCAAGAGAGAATTCCAGCAGGTGCAGCTTCTCATAAACACTACATTTATATTCTACACATCTATTAAAATGTATAGGAAACCCATCTTCCTTTGCATCTGGTCAAACTACGCAGAGTGCTTTGAGTACATGAAGATTACTAGATTTAAAGACGTCTCCGTTGCTAATGTAAAGCATTTTGCAGTTGTTTTTAATGAATATTCATACTCTCTAAGCTATCCTTAAGCAAGAGACCAGAGTCTATGTTTATGACGCAGTTAGGACAAAGTAAAGTAATGGGCATTTTTCTCTAGCTCTTAAGAACATGTCTTATTTAGAAAAATCAGCCTTGCCTTTCCCCTTATAGACAAGCAATCCACTGGGTCCACGGAAATCAATGGTTTCCCCTATCCTTAGGTTCTCTAAGTACTGTGACATTTTGCCTCCTTCAGGGAATTTTGGATGAACTCCTTTGAAATATATCTATTTAAAAAGAGAAAGAAATGGAAAAAGGATACCTTTAAAACAAAACATTAGAAGTATGAGAAACGTGTCACATGTTACACACTGTAAATCCAGGCTGATCAACAGAGCATCTGTGGGGAGAGAGGGGCCTCCATGAAGGCCACAAGTGAGACCAAGTACCATAAAGAGTTCACTGTAATGCAATACTTCAAATGCCTGTTACCCTTGAGCAGGGTTGGGGAACATGTGACACCCCCCCCCCAAAGTTGTTGCTTGACTACAACACCCATAATTCCTCACTGCGCATTCCCAGATCTGGAGGGCCACACCTTCCCCACTGCTGCCCTAGAGGGATCATCCTCAACAGCCAAAGCTGGAAGCCTTTACCTTCACAACAAGATCCACAAAACCTTTGTCATCATCACTGCTGACTGGCGTGTAAGGCCTGACCACCAGGTTCCCATTGATCCTTGCAGAGAGGTAAATGTGCTGTCCTACAGGAAAATAGAAATGTTAATAGTTAATTAAAAATATTTTACGCTTTGAAGAGGCTGAGGGAACACAACACTCCTTCCAGTCATGTCTCTTACTGGATATTACTCCAGTATTTCTAAAACTAATCAACAAATCTACAGAAGAAAAGCTTCAAACTATCCAACAAAATTAAAGGTTTGCCTCTAAGCCTCCTCAGCTTACTCTGCTCCAACATCAATGAACAATTTCTATATAAAGTTAGTTCAACGACTCTGGGTTCTAGTAAAACAAAGTAGATCCTGCCAGCCTGAAATCTGGCCACTCCTGTATTGCATCCATAACTGTTCAATCAGTGTTTCATGGAAGATAAAGCTATCAATGGCTACTAGTCCTCATGGCTTTATGCAACCTCCAGTCTCAAAGGCTGGACATATGCCTCCGTGCACCAGTTGCTGGAGAACATGAACGGGAGCATGCAGTTGCATTCATGTCTTGCTTGTCGGTTTCCCCACAGGCAGCTGGTTGGCCACTCTGTGAATAGAATGCTAGCCGAGATGGATCTTTGGTCTGGTCCAGCATGGCTCTTCTGATGTTCTCAAGAGTTAGAACAGTGACAGATCAATATGCATTTCCTTGTCCTGTATGTCTCTGGAAGATCAAAGCAGCAGCTGTCTTTAATTACAGATCCCCATCAGCCACCAAAACAAGAAAAGACCTGTGCTGCAACCAGAGACGTAGGAGCCATGGCTATTAATTCACTCAACCATCATCCCAGTCCCTCTCATAGCAAACAGCTGCACAAAGAACACAAAGAATGCTGCAGCACTATTCTGGCTCTGCCCACGTTGCCACTTTTTCCCAAGTAGGAAGTAGGCAAAACTCAAGAGACTTTTCCAGCCCAGTCTTTTACATTTTCCTTACAAAATCTGGCATGTGCCTTGAAAACTCTTCCCAATATGTTCATATCTTTTAACAAGTTAATTCCATTTTTTTTAACAAGTCAACAAGATATTTTCTTCTAACGCCTTATGTCAGAGAACAACTCCAGAGGCTATTATTTCTTTTTTTAAAAAAAATAATTATAATAAAGAGAGCCAGGGGGAAATTCTTTCCCCACCCCGAGCCTCACTCCTTCCGCCAATGGAAAAAAAGAGTTGTGGAAAAGTACAGGATGAAGGTCTTTCCTCTCCATGTGCACAATTTAACCCAATGATTTTGGTTTCTAGTCTATTCCCCCCTCAAAATTACTTACATAATTGCATAATAACGTTAAAAGTGTTCATTTCCTTCATGCAAAACATACCAACAGGGAGGCCTAGAATGTCGTCCACAGTTGACAGGGAAAAACGAAATCTTCTGGTGTCATGACTTATATTCTAAAAAAGGAACAGCAATCAAGTCAATCCTTTAGAAACAACTTCAGTTTTATACATGCTCTACCAAACTCAGTTTTCTTTCCGCTCACAGATTTATAACCAAGATATAAGCCAAGATTCATGTTCTGTTTCATAAAGAAACTAAACAGATTGTAACAAGGTTTGCATTTTGTTAACTTGTTAAGAGAATTTCCTCCAGGTCAATCATTCCCAAATGGTGGATTAGAATTTATCAGAGGAGTTACAAGTCTTGTGAAGAGGAAACTGAAATGGCAGGGGATTAAAACAGACTAAAAACACACCTTAGACTAATTGCTGATATATTCAGAAAAATATGAGTTATTACTACAGCTGGATCATTTCAGAACGCAGGAACTAAGTTAGATATTTAGACTATTTTTAAAGCACCATCATTCCTTATATGTAGTAATTAGGGCCTGGTCCATAAGTGGACAAACATCAGTTAGTTACTCAGCATTCAGTGACCTGGTTCACACGTAACAACAAACCCATGACTTTTTGGGTTGTTTAGCCCCTAAACAACTGAGTGATCTAGATTCACACATCATACTGCACAACTCATTAAGGAGCTGATTGTGGGTTGTGCACTAAAGCCAAAGAGATGGGTGTGCTGCAGGCAATCTACCTGTTTGTGCATGACCACCTATCACTTTTTAACTGATGGGTTTTAACTGATGTTTTGTGCAAACAGGACCAGTGACCGTCGGCATGGTGAGACATGTTACTCAGCTGTATTATGAAGTGATGCAGTACTCTATTTATTGGGCTGTTTGTATCAATCAATAACTATGTGCCAATCAATAATTCTAAATTCATAGACTGGGCAAAAGGCAAAGCCTTTTAGTTAGTCCCTTTAGTAAAACTATATCCTACTCTATGAATGGTGAGAAATGTGGTGCATTTACTATAACCTACAACAATCCCTCAGTAACAACCTCAATGTGCTAAAATTACTACACCTATTATAAATCTTCATGTATCTTGTTCTGTCTGAACATGGGCAAGTGAGGCTAGGGGAGAAATTGAGCAAATGTGAATACGTATTACCTCTTTATCGATCAGCTTTAATGCATATTTCACTTCTGGATCCTGCAGGGTAATGGAAGGCTTCGGCTTGGAAAAAAGTCTCATGATCAAGCTGATCATAAAATATACAGGAGTAAGTGCAATGTTTCCCAACTGTAATGAAAAACAAATAAGGGTATTAAGCTAATTACCATGTCTGAAAAGATAAGTGGAAACAAGCCCACCTCAATAAGTGGCTACGAGCAAAGGACTCTAAGAACAGAAAACATCTCATTAGCAGCATCTAGTGTAAAGGACCCTCCCATTATACATATAACATATGTACCAGGAAAGCAATACACATGGCATTAAAGGTATCCATTTTGTCCTATTAAAATGACAGGTCATGTAATATTACTATTTTTACATTACTAATAGGTAGAAAGGGGATGGGGTGAGCAAAATAATAAAAAAATACCTAGCTATTTAAAGCTCTTCACATAGATTACCTGAGTTATTCTTGCCACAATTCTAGATCAGTGTTATCCTCCCCATATTATAGATGAGGAGGGAGTGGGTTAAGGCTAAGACATGGAGGCTTTACTCAAGCTCATTCTCGCAAATATGCCAAGACATATTCTGTCACTCATATATTATGGAAGCTCCCTACTTCCAAGCAGTGAGACGTTCCAAGGGGCAGTGCTAAACTTAGTTTATTTACCATTGATGGGAGATTTATGATGCTTTTGAATTATTATTATTAGTTATTTATTACAATTTTTAAACTGCCCGTCTGCCAAGGCTCTCTTAGAAGAGCACAATTAAAACCATAAAATACAACAAATATAGATCAATTTAAAATGTTAAAAGTTTTTTTTAAAAGGCAATATAAACACAGCTAAATTAAAATCCAGGGAAAGCCTGTGAGAAAAGGTATGTTTTCAGGAGAGATTTGAAAGATGTTATGTTTTCTGCCTTCCGAACTGCACGAGGGAGGGTTTTCCAGAGGGTGGGTCCTGCTACAGAGAAGGTTCTTCATGGCGACATTCCATTTGTTTCGAAATGGCCAGCTTTACAAATATACACATCAAGCATAAAATGGAAGCCAATAAGTCAGCTCTTACATCAGATCCCCAAGGTGCCTTCAGCCAACTCATCTCTCTCTCTCTCTCTCTCTCTCACCTCTTCTGCAGTGACAGTTACTGTTTTCCACATACACACACACACACCTGATGCCTCCCTTCAGCTGTGTCTCATCTTCCTTAAACTCTGATTGATCTGTTGTTCAAACACACAGAAATTTCAGCTATTGACCCCCATCAGCCAACCATTCTATGAACCAGGAGTTTGCCTAATAAAAGGAATGGTCAACCAGCATCCACAATATAAATATGTCAATTACACACACAGGTCCCTTGTTTGTTAACTGAGGCATCAGCTTAAAATGAGCCAGAGGTCTATTCCATTTACATCCAGCCTTTCTTCCATCATACAACTCAAGGTGCCCTACACGGGATTCCCAAGCAATCAGTCACCGACCAGACCAAGACCTGCTTAGCATCAGCAAGGTGGTTGCATCATCAGGCCATCTAGAAATTATTATATTATTTCTTAAGCACATATTGTACAATAAAAAGAATATAATTAAGAAGAACATGGAACAGAAAAATCTACAGAAAATACAGGATGGAAAGTGAGGCTGTATGTATGAACAACAGAGGTATCTAATTGACGACAATTGTGCCTAATTCACAACAATACATCTGAATGGCTGTCCTATCTGGACAGAGGTTACACATCCAGAGATGTTGGACTACAACTCCCATCATCCCTAGCCAGCCACACTTGGAGAGCACCAGACTGGGAATGAGTTATATAGAATCATTCCAACTTATTAGTTATCCCCTAATAAGAAACAGGGATGGGTTTGGAAGACCCAGTTATCGTGTGGTGTGTTGGAATTTTTAATGAACAATGCTGTATTTGGCAAAAATAACCCACTCTGATAAACCATGGCTTAAATAATCCCTACTGCAGACCATGGGTTAGTGTGCTGTCTGTCGGCACCGTGGGTTATTTTGTTCATCTACAGAGTCACACAGCAAGAGTGGCTCAGATCACTGCAGCCACTCTGTTGTTCTCAGGAGGCACTCAATACACCATCAGAATCTTGCATAAGTACTCACAAATGAGCAAAAATCTGGGTGCAGCTATAGAACCTCGGAAGTTTGCAAGATTGGGACCAAACTCCATACAGAGCTGTACGTTTCTTTCACCGATTCACTAAAATGCTATAGATTTTCACTGCTTAATGAGTAATCACGTGGGGTTTTCTTGTTGGATTGGGCGCTTCCCAAAAGCAGGAGGCTGTGTTTGAAGTTTGGTGCCGATCCTGCAATCCCCCTGCCCAAGGTTTTCAAGGTGCCACCCCGCTTTGATGCACCAGAGATTTCTCTCCTTGTAGTCCCTGCTGCAAACTGCCCAGAGAGCTTCGGCTATGGGGCTGTATATAAATTTAATAAATAATAAATAAATATTATCAATGGGAAAAATAGCGCCACTTTTCAGGTGGGAGGACTGCAGCAGGACACAGGGAGGGAGAAGGATTAGATTAGGCAAAGTAAATAAACTACTTATTAGCTTGGTCATGTGGTGAGGCATCATGGGATAATTCTAAAATAAGCTCCTGTACTTAGTTTATTAAACCATCATGGACTGAAGTGACATCCAAACACAACCAGTGAAGGTGCAAAGGGGAAGAGCATTCAAGACATTTGCAACAATTCCCAGCACGTTCACAATTTGGAAGCCCCTTTCCATCTCAAGAGCAGAGACTTTTGATACATGCATTCTTATCAGGGAAGACAAAACTATATCAAAATGTTTTCCCCCTTTTAAGAAACAAAGAATTTGTTTTGTTATTGCTTTGCTTTTAAATGAAACAAAGCAATTAGCACTCCATTTATAATTTATTACATTCTATACCATGCAATAGCCAAAGCTCTCTGGGCGGTTCACAAAAGTTAAAATACTCTATTCTCAAAGCTTTTAGTACTAACCAGGACCTAAGCCGAAGATTCTTGGCTCCAGCTTTAGGGTGTGGTTAGCTCTGAGCAGCATTCAGCTGATTCAGACTTAACACTCCGAGAATATATTTTGGAGAAGAGCTGCAGAAAGAGTGGTGGGAAGAATGTGCCAGGGCCTACCTAGAAAAAAAGCGAGCCAAACACACCGTAATAGACCACATTTTGTAATTGACTTAAAGTTACTTCTGCCATGGAACTCTTTCTCCTACTGACAAGTTTTGCGAACATCAAGTATGCCCAAATGTTATGTTCTATATATTTTCCTTTGCCTTTAAAAATACTACTGATTATAAAACAGGATATGCCTGTTTTTATTATCTAGACCAGCTAGACAAAAAGTAGTGTCCTAATTTAGCTTTTAAATTTAACAGAACACAAAAGTATTCATCCTAGTTGCTGAATCTAGAGAAGTTCCCTAGACTACTCAAGTGTTCAGAGAGTTAGAAAGTATGTAAGCCAGCAGCCTTCAGGGTAAGATAAGGAGTAAGGCAGGCAAGGAGATTTGCTGAAAGTAGTACAAGGAGTAAGCAAGAAGATAGTGCTGATTCTTGTGAATGTTTGCCATCAAGACCTGAGACACACTTGAGGGATACATCGCAGATGGAAATATGAAGACATTTCAAGGCAAACTGAATAGATAGCAGCAGCCATAAATTCCATATCTCTCATCATGTCAAGGATTATTGGCATATTTACCCAGGGTTGTGCTATCATTTTTACAAGAAAATGTCTGAGGAAAATAAATACAGATTGAGAACAATAATAGTTAAGTTAGTCCTAATATTCTATGTTATGTGATATGCATGTTCTTCATACTTTATATTATTCAGTGGTTGGGAGAGGGGAGAAAAATGAGGAGATACACAGCAATACTATCACTTTCGGCTGCGCCCCTTCCTAGAGTTGGAAGATCTAAAGACGGTAGTGCATGAGCTGGTAACTTTGAGGCTCGACTTCTGCAAAGTGCTCTACATAGGGCTACCTTTGTGCCTAGTCCGGAAACTTCAACTAGTTCAAAATATGGCAGCCAGGCTATGGCTGTAATATGGTCACCTAAGGGTGACCATATTACACTAACTTTAAAATCACTTCACTGGCTGCCAATTAGTTTACAGGTGAAGTATAATGTGTTGGTTATTACCTTTAAAGCCTTACATGGTTTGGTCCAGGTTACCTGCAGGATCGCCTCCTCCCATACAATCAGCCCCACAGACTCAAGTCCTCTGGGAAGGGTTTACTCCAGTCAGCAACAACTAGGCTGGCAACTGTTACCCAGAGGACCTTTCCTTCTGCCATCCCCAGACTGTGGAATGGCCTGCCGGAGATTCGTCAGCTTAATGCGCTCTCTGAGTTTAAGACAGCTGTAAAGACTAGGCTCTTCCGGCAGGCCTACCCAGGTGAATTTTAAACCTAAGAATTTTAAGATGTTGTGACTGTTATTTTAATATTGTATTGGTTTTATATGCTCTTTTAACTAATTTTATGTATATTTTATTTAGTGTATTTCCCTGCCTCGATCCAGAGGGAGAGGTGGGTAATAAATTATTATTGGAAAGATTTATTTTAATAGGATACATTTTTATTCCACCCTTCTTCCAAGGAGGCCATAGCCTCACAACAACATTGTGAGGCAACCTTCCCCAAACTGGTGCCCTCCCAATGTTTTAGACATCAGGCCCAGCTAGCAATATGAACATTATGACTGTGGTTGGGTTGACAATAGAGAAATCATCAGGTGACTTTGCCATCACTGAGTGATGCACCTGCTTCAGTGAAGCTAGCTCAACTGAGCTGCACATATAAATGGGGATGTGAACCTGGTTTCCCACTTGGAAACTCTCCAGACACAGTTGGATGTTATGACAGGTAACAAAACTGAATGCTCAAACACCAGTCACAAATTTGGTAAGAGAAATATTATCTTATTGTGATAAGATCTCATTCGCACTCTGAATTTCAAGCGTTTTGTATTTTAAGTAAACTGACAAATGGGATATAATTCAACAGTATTTATGAAAATAACTAAGGCCCCAAATGCAAGCCCAGAAATGAGAAGATAAAGAACCTGAGCGATTTTAGTCTTAAAAAAAAACAGCTAAAAGTAGGATGCCCTGCATGTTTTTAAAGTTCTTTTACATACACCCTCTCTTTTGTAGAAAAAAAAAGCAATTATTTCACCATGTTCAACTGGGATAGGAAACAAACTAAAAGATTTAAACAGCTGTGGGCAGCTTTTAGGTCAACATGAAGTGTACTAAATTTTCTTGGAGCAGGATCCAAGCTCTTACACCTCCGCCAATTCTCTTGCACCCCTCTGGTTCTGTTGAGCAAATGGTAGGTCTCGCTGATTCTGTTGCACAAGCAGGACCCACCCCTTGTACAACAGTGATTTAATGCTTCCCAGAGGAATCCCCCATAACAAGTGGAAATGCTCTTTTCACAATTTGGGCAGGTTGGCGGAGCAACCTTATATGAGCTCTGTCCACTTGTCCTATTCGAGAAACTACCATTTTCACTCGTTTCCAGTTGTCCCAGAAAGCACTAAATCTTCCTTCTGCAAGTAGTAGCTTTCACTTGTGGATAGGAAGTGGCGGAGGTATATACAGGTTCCTTGGATTCCTCACTTGAAGGTTGTCATGAGACAAAAGGATGATAATTTGACAGGGATGCTTGAAATTAGGGGTGGAAACCATTTATCCCATTTCTGCATGTGAGTTTGCTTCTTGCCATTGGGTATATTTATTCTGAAGGTATGAAGAATAAAGAGTTGCAAATACTGTATTTCTTCGATTCTAAGATGCACTTTTTTCCCCATATAAACATCTCTAAAAATGGGGTGCGTCTTAGAATCGCAGGTGCGATTATTATTCTTAGAATCAAAGCTTTTTTTCTGTTGGTGGTACTGAAATTAATGTGCATCTTACAATCAAAGAAATACGGTATCTTGGACCATTAGTTCATGTTGGCCCATGCTGTCTACCCCAGCCTTCCCTCACCTGGTGCTCTCCCGCTTATTGGGTATTATGGAAATTCAAGTCCAACACATCTGGAGGGCACCAGGTTGAGGACAGCTGGTCTACGCTGACTAATAATGCAGGTAGCTCTCCCTAGTCTCACAAATGTGTTTTTCCTAGTTTTGTTATCTAGTTTTTGGATCTAAGGAGGGATTGAACCAGAGAGCTGTCACTCAAAACACACGTGCACCACTATGGATCTACAAGGACTACAGTGTTGTTGAAGCCAAGATGGTTAGCCTACTAATAACCAGGAAGCAGTGAACGGCTGTGGCTAAGAAGCAAAATTCCTGAAAAGAATCAGTGAGTGCCATAGCCCATGCTAAGCAGATTTAATCAAGAGGCAAATCCTACCATGCCGCTTTAGGTTTGTATCCCTCTGAACAGACCAATACTTACTTCTAAGTAAACACACATTTAGTTGAAAACTTTTCTTTTTTCTAAAACTTTTAGAACTTGATTTTGACCTTACTTTTATATTGTTAGTTTTACTTTCCCCTGCGCCTGTTTGGTGCACTCCCTTCCCTTTCTTATTGTTTTATTACGATTTTATTAGAATGTAAGCCTATGTGGCAAGGTCTTGCCATTTTATTGTTTTACTAAGTACAGCACCATGTACACCGATGGTGCTAAATAAATAAATAAATAAAAATTGGGATATTACACCTCAGCAAATGTATTTAGGATCAGGCTGTTATGGTTCACTGAAGTTTTCTTTTTTTAACCCCCACTGACTGTTAATTAAATACAATAAAACACCACCTTGGTATTTATGGTCACTATTCCCAAGATATCTTAAGTTGCATTAGGTAGGGTGACCATATGAAAAGGAGGGCAGGGCTCCTGTATCTGTAACGGTTGTACTGAAAAGGAAACTTCAGCAGGTATATATGTCACCACAGTTAAAGCTGCAGGTGCCCTTCCCTATTTTAAAATGGTCACTCTTGTATAGCTCCTGCAGCTTTAACTGTGGTGATGAAGAGGAAATTTCACCAGGTTCCTCATATATATATATATACAAATGACATCTGCCGAAATTCCCTTTTCTACGCAACTGTTAAAGATACAAAGAGCCCCGTCCTCCTTTTCATAGGGTCACCCGACAATAGGCATTTTCCCCAGCTTTTGGGGTTTTTTTCGTTTAAAGGACAACACTCCATAGAACCCCTCAAAACTAACTGTTGATGCAGGGAGGGCAAGAGACGAACGGGCGGCGATCGCCAGGGAAGTCTGGAATATTTTCCCTATGAGTCGTCAGAGCGGGCTGAGTCACCAACTCCACCCTGCGAGCAATTCGCAGCAACAGCTGATGGGTGGGTCGGTGGGTGAGGGAGGCCTCCACGCTCCGCTTCTCCTCCCTCGCCTAAACCAGATTCTCCGCTGAAATCCAGGCCTGCCAGCGTTTCTCACGCCCAAAACAAAGCGCACTAAACCTTCTTGTCCTAAGACGCCATGCCAAGAAGTCTCTTTAGAAAGTGCTTCTAGGGCCGCCATTCGGTCAGTATTTTGTTGTTGCTGTTAATGTGGGAAACTGATGAGGAGGAGGAGGAGGGTAAGGACAGGACTCCTCATCGTGGCCCTCCCTGCAAACTCTCCTGCGCGTGAGAAGAACCGCTGCCATTTGCAGAAGAAGCCCCCATGCCGTGGGGCGGCCTCCGTGGGGGCTCAAGCCCCACCAGGGCTTTCCTGGCCAAGCACGCCGAGACGCCACCTCCCCGCTTCGTACTCACGGTGCTCAGGTGCGCCCCCATGGCTGCGGCAGCGTCGCGAGGCTCCAACCGCCAACTCCAACGGACAAGCCAGTTCCCTCGGCGAAGCTCGCTTACTCGTTCCGCCCACCCTGTCCAAACACACACAGAACATCCCTTCGCTTCGGCCTCCTTCCAGCCGGGCGTCTGCATTGCTTCGGCGGCTTGTCCATCACGATGAGTGATAGAAACGCGGGCATGTCCCTGCGCCAGCACTGGCAGGCCCCGCCTCCCCTGTCTTCATTTTGCATTTGACTCGCTAGCAAAAAGAGGCGGGACTTTGACGCTAACGCCACTTGATTTGCGAGGGGGCTGGAGGGGCCTGCTCGAATTTAAGCAATGAAGCAAATGGGAAGTGGGACGGGAAAGCGCCTACCAATGGCAGGGGCTGCTGGAAGTTGTAGGATTTCCCCCCCTGTCTAAACAGACATAGAATCGCGCCCTAACTAACACTTATGGCATTCCTCCCCCACCCCCGACACCATTGTTATTATAATATAAGCACGGGGCCTCTGATCCACATCAAGATCTTTGCATAGATCCGTATCAAACCTCACCCCCACCCCCGCCTGCAATTTATAGTGCAAAATATATACTGGATCACTATTTTATAATTTCCTGCATCACTATTTTGCAATTCAAATTGCAGGTAGAGGCCAGCGATCTGGAGATAAGCAGGGGAAGGTGCATTTGCAAATAGTAAAAAATGGGGGACGATGACATAGCAGCTAGCTGTGGGCAGTATACAATGTTAATCCTACGTAGAGTGGACCAATTACTTATGCCCCATTCACTTCAATGGGTCTACCCGAAGTAGGATTAACATTGGATACTGCCTTACATCTTTAACGTATTGTTTGCTTTGGCCCCTGTGCATCCTTCTAAGAATAAAGTGCCATTGAGTTTGTTGATTGCAGTTATATCCCACGTTTACTCCGAGGAATTCAAACCTAATCTATTCCCCTTCACACGTTAATCATCACAACACGTTGACCTAGATGTGATGGGGCTGAGAGAAAGAGAGTGACTGTCCCAGGGGCTCTCCACTTCAGGGCTGAGTGGGGAACTGAATCTGGGTTTCTGCAGGTCCTAGGCTGCCACTCTAAGGGTTAGAGTCACTACTGCACTGAGTCAGAGATGGAAACAAACTACATGTCTTGGATGTAGCCTTATCAGATAGCCAACCATTAAATATTTTACACACCTATTTGGTATTATTGCCTTGTATTAAATATTTTACACAGCTTTTTGGTATTATTGGCTTGCAGTCTTTATGAGGCGCTTTGTTGAATAAAGCAGGCTTTTTGAGAAAACTGAAATAAGATCCCCAGCCATGGCTCCTGTTCCCTAATCTACCAGGTGACTCTCCATTCATCTACTCACACCTGTGTCTGTGTCCCAGTCCTCTGGCATGCACACAGGCTCTGCTTCCTGACTCGTAACTAATCAAATTTTGCCTCTTCTTCCATCACTGACTAGATATAGAATCACAGAATAGTAGAGTTGGAAGGGGCCTATAAGGCCATCGAGTCCAACCCCCTGCTCACTGCAGGAATCGATCTTAAAGCATCCCCGACAGATGGCTGTCGAGCTACATCTTGAAGGCCTCTAGTGTGGGAGAGTACCAGTAGCTTCCCTGCCAGTAGCTTCAGTGGCTTCACTGGCTTCGTCTGCCAGTACTTATCATGCCAGTACCTTCAAGGCTTCAACTGCCAATACTTGCCTTGCCAGTAGCTTCAATGGCTTCGTCCGCCAGTACTTGTGTTTCCAGTAGATTCAACGGCTTCCCCTGCCAGGCTTCATCTGCCAGTGCTTGCCTTGCCAGTAGCTTCAACGGCTTCGTCTGCCAGTACTTGCCTCGCCAGTAGTTTCAACGGCTTCACCCGCCAATACATGCTATGCGAGCTGGAATGGCCAAGCTTTATAGCTGGACATCAGGGTTGGGCCCTAAGCTGCAGCCAGCTTTGCCCACCAGTAGCTTCCCTGCCAGTAGCTTCAACGGCTTCACCTGCCAATACTTGTCTTGCCAGTAGCTTCAATGGCTTCACCTGCCAGTACTTGCATTTCCAGCAGCTTCACCGGCTTCACCTGCCAGTACTTGCCTTGCCAGTAGATTCAACGGCTTCCCGTGTCAGGCTTCATCTGCCAGTACTTGCCTTGTCAGTAGTTTCAACAGCTTCATCTGCCAGTACTTGGCTTGCCAGTAGCTTCAAGGGCTTCACCTGCCTGTACTTGCCTTGCCAGTAGCTTCAAAGGCTTCACCTGCCAGTACTTGCCTTGCCAGTATTTTCAACGGCTTCACCTGCCAGTACTTGCCTTGGCAGTAGCTTCATCGGCTTCACCTGCCAGTACTTGCCTTGCCAGTAGCTTCAATGGCTTCACCTGCCAGTACTTGCCTTGGCATTAGCTTCATTGGCTTCACCTGCCAGTACTTGCCTTGCCAGTAGCTTCAATGGCTTCACCTGCCAGTACTTGCCTTGCCAGTAGCTTCAATGGCTTCACCTGCCAGAACTTGCTTTGCCAGTATCTTCAATGGCTTCTCGGGCCAGTACTTGCCTTGCCAGTAGCTTAAACGGCTTTGCCTTGCCAGTAGCTTCAAAGGCTTCATCTGCCAGTACTTGCCTTGCCAGTAGCTTCAATGGCTTCACCTGCCAGTACTTGCATTGCCAGTAGCTTCAATGGCTTCAATTGCCAGTACATGCCTTGCCAGTAGCTTCAACGGCTTCACCTGTCTGTACTTGCCTTGCCAGTAGCTTCAACGGCTTCACCTGCCAGTACTTGCCTTGCCAGTAGCTTCAATGGCTTCACCTGCCAGAACTTGCTTTGCCAGTAGCTTCAATGGCTTCACGTGCCAGTACTTGCCTTGGCATTAGCTTCATTGGCTTCACCTGCCAGTACTTGCCTTGCAAGTAGCTTCAAAGGCTTCACCTGCCAGAACTTGAATTTCCAGTAGCTTCAACGGCTTCACCTGCCAGTACTTGCCTTGCCAGTAGCTTCAATGGCTTCACCTGCCAGTACTTGCCTTGGTAGTAGCTTCATTGGCTTCACCTTCCAGTACTTGCCATGCCAGTAGCTTCAATGGCTTCAACTGCCAGAACTTGTCTTGCCAGTAGCTTCAACGGCTTTGCCTTGCCAGTAGCTTCAATGGCTTCAACTGCCAGAACTTGCCTTGCCAGTAGCTTCAATGGCTTCACGTGCCAGTACTGGCCTTGCCAGTAGCTTCAATGGCTTCACGTGCCAGTACTTGCCTTGCCAGAAGCTTCAATGGCTTCACCTGCCAGAACTTCATTGCCAGTAGCTTCAACGGCTTGCCTTGCCAGAAGCTTCAATGGCTTCACCTGCCAGTACTTGCGTTTCCAGTGGCTTCAATGGCTTCGTCCGCCAGTACTTCCATGGCTTCTCGGGCCAGTACGTGCCTTGCCAGTAGCTTAAACGGCTTTGCCTTGCCAGTAGCTTCAATGGCTTCATCTGCCAGTACTTGGCTTGCCAGTAGCTTCAACGGCTTCACCTGCCAGTACTTGGCTTGCCAGTAGCTTCAATGGCTTCACCTTCCAGAACTTGCCTTGCCAGTAGCTTCAATGGCCTCACGTGCCAGTACTTGCCTTGGCAGTAGCTTCATTGGCTTCACCTGCCAGTACTTGCCATGCCAGAAGCTTCAATGGCTTCACCTGCCAGTACATGCCTTGCCAGTAGCTTCAAGGGCTTCACCTGCCAGAACTTGCCTTGCCAGTAGCTTCAAGGGCTTCACCTGCCAGAACTTGCCTTGCCAGTAGCTTCAACGGCTTCACCTGCCAGGACTTGCCTAGCCAGTAGCTTCAACGGCTTCAACTGCCAGTACTTGCCTAGCCAGTAGCTTCAACGGCTTCAACTGCCAGTACTTGCTTTGCCAGTAGCTTCAATGGCTTCACCTGCCAGTACTTGCTTTGCCAGTAGCATCAACGGCTTCACCTGCCAGTACTTGCATTGCCAGTAGCTTCAATGGCTTCACCTGCCTGAACTTGCCTTGCCAGTAGCTTCAATGGCTTCACGTGCCAGTACTAGCCTTGCCAGTAGCTTCAACGGCTTCACCTGCCAGTACTTGCCTTGGCAGTAGCTTCATTGGCTTCACCTGCCAGTACTTGCCTTGCCAGTAGCTTCAATGGCTTCTCGTGCCAGTACTTGCCTTGCCAGTAGCTTCAACGGCTTCACCTGCCAGTACTTGCCTTGCCAGCAACTCCAAAGGCTTCATCCGCCAGTACTTGCATTTCCAGTAGCTTCAATGGCTTCACTTGCCAGTACTTGCGTTTCCAGTGGCTTCAATGGCTTCGTCCGCCAGTACTTCCATGGCTTCTCGGGCCAGTACTTGCCTTGCCAGTAGCTTCAAAGGCTTCATCTGCCAGTACTTGCCTTGCCAGTAGCTTCAACGGCTTCACCTGCCAGTACTTGCCTTGCCAGTAGCTTCATCGGCTTCACCTGCCAGTACTTGCCTTGCCAGTAGCTTCAACGGCTTCACCGGCCAGCACTTGCCTTGGCAGTAGCTTCATTGGCTTCACCTGCCAGTACTTGCATTGCCAGTAGCTTCAACGGCTTCACTTGCCAGTACTTGCCTTGCCAGTAGCTTCAACGGCTTCACCTGCCAGTACTTCCCTTGCCAGTAGCTTCAACGGCTTCACCTGCCAGTACTTGCCTTGGCATTAGCTTTATTGGCTTCACCTGCCAGTACTTGCCTTGCCAGTAGCTTCAATGGCTTCACCTGCCAGTACTTGCCTTGCCAGTAGCTTAAATGGCTTCACCTGCCAGAACTTGCTTTGCCAGTAGCTTCAATGGCTTCTCGGGCCAGTACTTGCCTTGCCAGTAGCTTAAACGGCTTTGCCTTGCCAGTAGCTTCAAAGGCTTCATCTGCCAGTACTTGCCTTGCCAGTAGATTCAACGGCTTCACCTGCCAGTACTTGCCTTGCCAGTAGCTTCAATGGCTTCACCTGCCAGTACTTGCCTTGCCAGTAGCTTCAATGGCTTCAACTGCCAGTACTTGCCTTGCCAATAGCTTCAACGGCTTCACCTGCCAGTACTTGCCTTGCCAGTAGCTTCAATGGCTTCACCTGCGAGTACTTGCTTTGCCAGTAGCTTATATGGCTTCACCTGCAAGTACTTGCCTTGCCAGTAGCTTCAACGGCTTCACCTGCCAGTACTTGCCTTGCCAGTAGCTTCAATGGCTTCACCTGCCAGTACTTGCCTTGCCAGTAGCTTCAATGGCGTCACGTGCAAGTACTTGCCTTGCCAGTAGCTTCATTGGCTTCACCTGCCAGTACTTGCCTTGCCAGTAGCTTCAACGGCTTCACCTGCCAGTACTTGCCTTGCCAGTAGCTTCAATGGCTTCACCTGCAAGTACTTGCCTTGCCAGTAGCTTCAATGGCTTCTCCTGCCAGAACTTGCTTTGCCAGTAGCTTCAATGGCTTCACGTGCCAGTACTTGCCTTGGCATTAGCTTCATTGGCTTCACCTGCCAGTACTTGCCTTGCCAGTAGCTTCAACGGCTTCACCTGCCAGTACTTGCCTTGCCAGTAGCTTCAACGGCTTCACCTGCCAGAACTTGCCTTGCCAGTAGCTTCAATGGCTTCACCTGCCAGTACTTGCCTTGCCAGTAGCTTCAATGGCTTCACCTGCCAGAACTTGCTTTGCCAGTAGCTTCAATGGCTTCTCGGGCCAGTACTTGCCTTGCCAGTAGCTTAAACGGCTTTGCCTTGCCAGTAGCTTCAAAGGCTTCATCTGCCAGTACTTGCCTTGCCAGTAGATTCAACGGCTTCACCTGCCAGTACTTGCCTTGCCAGTAGCTTCAATGGCTTCACCTGCCAGTACTTGCCTTGCCAGTAGCTTCAATGGCTTCAACTGCCAGTACTTGCCTTGCCAGTAGCTTCAACGGCTTCACCTGCCAGTACTTGCCTTGCCAGTAGCTTCAATGGCTTCACCTGCGAGTACTTGCTTTGCCAGTAGCTTATATGGCTTCACCTGCAAGTACTTGCCTTGCCAGTAGCTTCAACGGCTTCACCTGCCAGTACTTGCCTTGCCAGTAGCTTCAACGGCTTCACCTGCCAGAACTTGCTTTGCCAGTAGCTTCAATGGCTTCACCTGCCAGTACTTGCCTTGCCAGTAGCTTCAATGGCGTCACGTGCAAGTACTTGCCTTGCCAGTAGCTTCATTGGCTTCACCTGCCAGTAATTGACTTGCCAGTAGCTTCAACGGCTTCACCTGCCAGTACTTGCCTTGCCAGTAGCTTCAATGGCTTCAACTGCAAGTACTTGCCTTGCCAGTAGCTTCAATGGCTTCTCCTGCCAGAACTTGCTTTGCCAGTAGCTTCAATGGCTTCACGTGCCAGTACTTGCCTTGGCATTAGCTTCATTGGCTTCACCTGCCAGTACTTGCCTTGCCAGTAGCTTCAACGGCTTCACCTGCCAGTACTTGCCTTGCCAGTAGCTTCAACGGCTTCACCTGCCAGAACTTGCTTTGCCAGTAGCTACAATGGCTTCATGTGCCAGTACTTGCCTAGCCAGTAGCTTCAACGGCTTCACCTGCCAGTACGTGCATTTACAGTAGCTTCATTGGCTTCGTCCGCCAGTACTTCGATGTCTTCTCGGGCCAGTACTTGCCTTGCCAGTAACTTAAACGGCTTTGCCTTGCTAGTAGCTTCAACAGCTTCACCTGCCAGTACTTGCCTTGCCAGTAGCTTCAATGGCTTCACCTGCCAGTACTTGCATTGCCAGTAGCTTCAACGGCTTCACCTGCCAGTACTTGCCTTGCCAGTAGCTTCAACGGCTTCACCTGCCAGTACTTGCCTTGCCAGTAGCTTCAACGGCTTCACCTGCCAGTACTTGCCTTGGCATTTGCTTCATTGGCTTCACCTGCCAGTACTTGCCTTGCCAGTAGCTTCAACGGCTTCACCTGCCAGTACTTGCCTTGCCAGTAGCTTCAACGGCTTCACCTGCCAGTACTTGCCTTGCCAGTAGCTTCAACGGCTTCACCTGCCAGTACTTGCATTGCCAGTAGCTTCAATGGCTTCATCTGCCAGTACTTGTCTTGCCAGTAGCTTCAATGGTTTCACCAGCCAGTAGTTGCCTTGCCAGTAACTCCAATGGCTTCATCCGCCAGTACTTGCGTTTCCAGTAGCTTCAACGGCTTCACCTGCCAGTACTTGCGTTTCCAGTAGCTTCAATGGCTTCGTCCGCCAGTACTTCGAAGGCTTCTCGGGCCAGTACTTTCCTTGCCAGTAGCTTAAACGGCTTTGTCTTGCCAGTAGCTTCAATGGCTTCATCTGCCAGAATTTGGCTTGCCAGTAGCTTCAACGGCTTCACCTGCCAGTACTTGCCTTGGCATTAGCTTCATTGGCTTCACCTGCCAGTACTTGCCTTGCCAGTAGCTTCAATGGCTTCACCTGCCAGTACTTGCCTTGGCATTAGCTTCATTGGCTTCGTCCGCCAGTACTTCGAAGGCTTCTCGGGCCAGTACTTTCCTTGCCAGTAGCTTAAACGGCTTTGTCTTGCCAGTAGCTTCAATGGCTTCATCTGCCAGAATTTGGCTTGCCAGTAGCTTCAACGGCTTCACCTGCCAGTACTTGCCTTGGCATTAGCTTCATTGGCTTCACCTGCCAGTACTTGCCTTGCCAGTAGCTTCAATGGCTTAACCTGCCAGAACTTCATTGCCAGTAGCTTCAATGGCTTTGCCTTCCCAGTAGCTTCAATGGCTTCACCTGCCAGTACTTGCCTTGCCAGTAGCTTCAATGGCTTCACCTGCCAGTACTTGCCTTGCCAGTAGCTTCAATGGCATCACCTTCCAGAACTTGATTTGCCAGTAGCTTCAATGGCTTCTCAGGCCAGTACTTGCCTTGCCAGTAGCTTAAACGGCTTTGCCTTGCCAGTAGCTTCAAAGGCTTCATCTGCCAGTACTTGCCTTGCCAGTAGCTTCAATGGCTTCACCTGCCAGTACTTGCATTGCCAGTAGCTTCAATGGCTTCACCTGCCAGTACATGCCTTGCCAGTAGCTTCAAAGGCTTCACCTGCCTGTACTTGCCTTGCCAGTAGCTTCAACGGCTTCACCTGCCAGTACTTGCCTTGCCAGTAGCTTCAACGGCTTCACCTGCCAGTACTTGCTTTTCCAGTAGCTTCAATGGCTATACCTGCCAGTACTTGCGTTTCCAGTGGCTTCAATGGCTTTGTCCGCCAGTACTTGCATGGCTTCTCGGGCCAGTACTTGCCTTGCCAGTAGCTTCAACGGCTTTGCCTTGCCAGTACTTGCCTTGCCAGTAGCTTCAATGGCTTCACCTTCCAGAACTTGCCTTGCTAGTAGCTTCAATGGCTTCACGTGCCAGTACTTGCCTTGCCAGTAGCTTCAACGGCTTCACCTGCCAGTACTTGCATTGCCAGTAGCTTCAACGGCTTCACCTGCCAGTACTTGCCTTGCCAGTAGCTTCAATGGCTTCACTTTCCAGAGCTTGCCTTGCCAGTAGCTTCAATGGCTTCAAGTGCCAGTACTTGCCTTGGCAGTAGCTTCATTGGCTTCACTTGCCAGTACTTGCCATGCCAGAAGCTTCAATGGCTTCACCTGTCAGAACTTGCCTTGCCAGTAGCTTCAATGGCTTCACCTGCCAGTACATGCCTTGCCAGTAGCTTCAAGGGCTTCACCTGCCTGTATTTGCCTTGCCAGTAGCTTCAAAGGCTTCACCTGCCAGTACTTGCGTTGGCAGTAGCTTCATCGGCTTCACCTGCCAGTACTTGCCTTGCCAGTAGCTTCAACGGCTTCACCTGCCAGTACTTGCCTTGGCAGTAGCTTCATTGGCTTCACTTGCCAGTACTTGCATTGCCAGTAGCTTCAACGGCTTCACCTGCCAGTACTTGCCTTGCCAGTAGCTTCAACGGCTTCACCTGCCAGTAATTCCCTTTCCAGTAGCTTCAACGGCTTCACCTGCCAGTACTTGCCTTAGCATTAGCTTCATTGGCTTCACCTGCCAGTACTTGCCTTGCCAGTAGCTTCAATGGCTTCACCTGCCAGTACTTGCCTTGCCAGTAGCTTCAATGGCTTCACCTGCCAGAACTTGCTTTGCCAGTAGCTTCAATGGCTTCTCGGGCCAGTACTTGCCTTGCCAGTAGCTTAAACGGCTTTGCCTTGCCAGTAGCTTCAAAGGCTTCATCTGCCAGTACTTGCCTTGCCAGTAGCTTCAATGGCTTCACCTGCCAGTACTTGCATTGCCAGTAGCTTCAATGGCTTCACCTGCCTGAACTTGCCTTGCCAGTAGCCTCAATGGCTTCACGTGCCGGTACTTGCCTTGCCAGTAGCTTCAACGGCTTCACCTGCCAGTACTTGCAATTACAGTAGCTTCATTGGCTTCGTCCGCCAGTACTTCGATGTCTTCTCGGGCCAGTACTTGCCTTGCCAGTAACTTAAACGGCTTTGCCTTGCTAGTAGCTTCAACGGCTTCACCTGCCAGTACTTGCCTTGCCAGTAGCTTCAAAGGCTTCACCTGCCAGTTCTTGCCTTGCCAGTAGCTTCAACGGCTTCACCTGCCAGTACTTGCATTTACAGTAGCTTCATTGGCTTCGTCCGCCAGTACTTCGATGTCTTCTCGGGGCAGTACTTGCCTTGCCAGTAACTTAAATGGCTTTGCCTTGCTAGTAGCTTCAACGGCTTCAGCTGCCAGTACTTGCGTTGCCAGAAGCTTCAACAGCTTCACCTGCCAGTACTTGGCTTGCCAGTAGCTTCAACGGCTTCACCTGCCAGGACTTGCCTTGCCAGTAGCTTCAACGGCTTCACCTGCCAGTACTTGCCTTGCCAGAAGCTTCAACAGCTTCACCTGCCAGTACTTGGCTTGCCAGTAGCTTCAACGGCTTCATCTGCCAGTACTTGCCTTGCCAGTAGCTTCAATGGCTTCACCTGCCAGTACTTGCCTTGCCAGTAGCTTCAATGGCTTCACCTGCCAGAACTTGCTCTGCCAGTAGCTTCAATGGCTTCACGTGCCAGTACTTGCCTTGGCATTAGCTTCATTGGCTTCACCTGCCAGTACTTGCCTTGCAAGCAGCTTCAATGGCTTCACCTGCCAGAACTTGAATTTCCAGTAGCTTCAATGGCTTCACCTGCCAGTACTTGCCTTGCCAGTAGCTTCAACGGCTTCACCTGCCAGTACTTGCCTTGCCAGTAGCTTCAATGGCTTCACCTGCCAGTACATGCCTTGCCACTAGCTTCAACGGCTTCACCTGCCAGTACTTGCCTTGCCAGTAGCTTCAACGGCTTCACCTGCCAGTACTTGCCTTGCCAGTAGCTACAACGGTTTCACCTGCCAGTACTTGAATTGCCAGTAGCTTCAATGGCTTCACCTGCCAGTACTTGCCTTGCCAGTAGCTTCAATGGCTTCACCTGCCAGTACTTGAATTGCCAGTAGCTTCAATGGCTTCACGTGCCAGTACTTGCCTTGCCAGTAGCTTCAACGGCTTCACCTGCCAGTACTTGCCTTGCCAGTAGCTTCAATGGCTTCACTTTCCAGAACTTGCCTTGCCAGTAGCTTCAATGGCTTCACGTGCCAGTACTTGCCTTGGCAGTAGCTTTATTGGCTTCACTTGCCAGTACTTGCCATGCCAGAAGCTTCAATGGCTTCACCTGCCAGAACTTGCCTTGCCAGTAGCTTCAATGGCTTCACCTGCCAGTACATTCCTTGCCAGTAGCTTCAAGGGCTTCACCTGCCTGTACTTGCCTTGCCAGTAGCTTCAAAGGCTTCACCTGCCAGTACTTCCCTTGCCAGTAGCTTCAACGGCTTCACCTGCCAGTACTTGCCTTGGCAGTAGCTTCATCGGCTTCACCTGCCAGTACTTGCCTTGCCAGTAGCTTCAACGGCTTCACCTGCCAGTACTTGCCTTGGAAGTAGCTTCATTGGCTTCACCTGCCAGTACTTGCATTGCCAGTAGCTTCAACGGCTTCACCTGCCAGTACTTGCCTTGCCAGTAGATTCAACGTCTTCACCTGCCAGTACTTCCCTTGCCAGTAGCTTCAACGGCTTCACCTGCCAGTACTTGCCTAGGCAGTAGCTTCATCGGCTTCACCTGCCAGTACTTGCCTTGCCAGTAGCTTCAACGGCTTCACCTGCCAGTACTTGCCTTGGCAGTAGCTTCATTTGCTTCACCTGCCAGTACTTGCATTGCCAGTAACTTCAACGGCTTCACCTGCCAGTACTTGCCTTGCCAGTAGCTTCAACGGCTTCACCTGCCAGTACTTGCCTTGCCAGTAGCTTCAACGGCGTCACCTGCCAGTACTTGCCTTTCCAGTAGCTTCAACGGCTTCACCTGCCAGTACTTCCCTTGCCAGTAGCTTCAACGGCTTCACGTGCCAGTACTTGCCTTCGCAGTAGCTTCATTGGCTTCACTTGCCAGTACTTGCCGTGCCAGAAGCTTCAATGGCTTCACCTGCCAGAACTTGCCTTGCCAGTAGCTTCAATGGCTTCACCTACCAGTACATGCCTTGCCAGTAGCTTCAAGGGCTTCACCTGCCTGTACTTGCCTTGCCAGTAGCTTCAAAGGCTTCACCTGCCAGTACTTGCCTTGCCAGTAGCTTCAACGGCTTCACCTGCCAATACTTGCCTTGCCAGTAGCTTCAATGGCTTCACCTGCCAGTACTTGCCTTGCCAGTAGCTTCAAAGGCTTCACCTGCCAGTACTTGCCTTGGCAGTAGCTTCATTGGCTTCACCTGCCAGTACTTGCATTGCCAGTAGCTTCAACGGCTTCACCTGCCAGTACTTGCCTTGCCAGTAGCTTCAACGGCTTCACCTGCCAGTACTTGCCTTGCCAGTAGCTTCAATGGCTTCACGTGCCAGTACTTGCCTTGGCAGTAGCTTCGTTGGCTTCACTTGCCAGTACTTGCCATGCCAGAAGCTTCAATGGCTTCACCTGCCAGAACTTGCCTTGCCAGTAGCTTCAACGGCTTCATCTGCCAGTACTTGCATTTACAGTAGCTTCATTGGCTTCGTCCGCCAGTACTTAGATGTCATCTCGGGGCAGTACTTGCCTTGCCAGTAACTTAAATGGCTTTGCCTTGCTAGTAGCTTCAACGGCTTCACCTGCCAGTACTTGCCTTGCCAGAAGCTTCAACAGCTTCACCTGCCAGTACTTGGCTTGCCAGTAGCTTCAACGGCTTCACATGCAAGTACTTGCCTTGCCAGTAGCTTCAACGGCTTCACCTGCCAGTACTTGCCTTGCCAGTAGCTTCAACGGCTTCACCTGCTAGTACTTGCTTTGCCAGTAGCTTCAACGGTTTCACCTGCCAGTTCTTGCCTTACCAGTAGCTTCAATGGCTTCACCTGCCAGTATTTGCCTTGCCAGTAGCTTTAATGGCTTCACCTGCCAGTACTTGCCTTGGCAGTAGCTTCAATGGCTTCACCTGCCAGAACTTGCTTTGCCAGTAGCTTCAACGGCTTCACATGCAAGTACTTGCCTTGGCAGGAGCTTCATCGGCTTCACCTGCCAGTACTTGCCTTGCCAGTAGCTTCAACGGCTTCACCTGCCAGTACTTGCCTTGCCAGTAGCTTCAATGGCTTCACCTGCCAGTACTTGCCTTGCCAGTAGCTTCAATGGCTTCACCTGCCTGTACTTGCCTTGCCAGTAGCTTCAACGGCTTCACCTGCCAGTACTTGCCTTGGCATTAGCTTCATTGGCTTCACTTGCCAGTACTTCCCTTGCCAGTAGCTTCAACGGCTTCACCTGCCAGTACTTCCCTTGCCAGTAGCTTCAACGGCTTCACCTGCCAGTACTTGCCTTGGCAGTAGCTTCATTGGCTTCACCTGCCAGTACTTGAATTGCCAGTAGCTTCAACGGCTTCACCTGCCAGTACTTGCATTTCCAGTAGCTTCATTGGCTTCGTCCGCCAGTACTTGCCTTGCCAGTAGCTTCAACGGCTTCACCTGCCAGAACTTGCTCTGCCAGTAGCTTCAATGGCTTCACCTGCCAGTACTTGAATTGCCAGTAGCTTCAACGGCTTCACCTGCCAGTACTTGCATTTCCAGTAGCTTCATTGGCTTCGTCCGCCAGTACTTGCCTTGCCAGTAGCTTCAACGGCTTCACCTGCCAGTACTTGCCTTGCCAGTAGCTTCAACGGCTTCACCTGCCAGTACTTGCCTTGGCAGTAGCTTCATTGGCTTCACCTGCCAGTACTTGCATTTCCAATAGCTTCAACGGCTTCACCTGCCAGTTCTTGACTTGCCAGTAGCTTCAACGGCTTCACCTGCCAGTACTTGCCTTGCCAGTAGCTTCAAGGGCTTCACCTGCCAGTACTTGCCTTGGCATTAGCTTCATTGGCTTCACCTGACAGTACTTGCCTTGCCAGTAGCTTCAACCGCTTCACCTGCCAGTATTTGCCTTGCCAGTAGCTTCAACGGCTTCACCTGCCAGAACTTGCTTTGCCAGTAGCTTCAACGGCTTCACCTGCCAGTACTTGCCTTGGCAGGAGCTTCATCGGCTTCACCTGCCAGTACTTGCCTTGCCAGTAGCTTCAACGGCTTCACCTGCCAGTACTTGCCTTGCCAGTAGCTTCAATGGCTTCACCTGCCAGTACTTGCCTTGCCAGTAGCTTCAATGGCTTCACCTGCCAGTTCTTGCCTTGCCAGTAGCTTCAAAGGCTTCACCTGCCAGTACTTGCCTTGCCAGGAGCTTCAAAGGCTTCACCTGCCAGTACTTGCCTTGCCAGTAGCTTCATTGGCTTCACCTGCCAGTACTTGCCTTGCCAGTAGCTTCAATGGCTTCACCTGCCAGTACTTGCCTTGCCAGTAGCTTCAATGGCTTCACCTGCCAGTTCTTGCCTTGCCAGTAGCTTCAAAGGCTTCACCTGCCAGTACTTGCCTTGCCAGGAGCTTCAAAGGCTTCACCTGCCAGTACTTGCCTTGCCAGTAGCTTCATTGGCTTCACCTGCCAGTACTTGCCTTGGCAGTAGCTTCAATGGCTTCACCTGCCAGTACTTCCTTGCCAGGAGCTTCAAAGGCTTCACCTGCTAGTACTTGCCTTGCCAGTAGCTTCAACGGCTTCACCTGCCAGTACTTGCCTTGCCAGTAGCTTCAAAGGCTTCACCTGCCAGTTCTTGCCTTGCCAGTAGCTTCAATGGCTTCACCTGCCAGTATTTGCCTTGCCAGTAGCTTCATCGGCTTCACATGCAAGTACTTGCCTTGCCAGTAGCTTCAACGGCTTCACCTGCCAGTACTTGCCTTGCGAGTAGCTTCAACGGCTTCACCTGCTAGTACTTGCCTTGCCAGTAGCTTCAACGGTTTCACCTGCCAGTTCTTGCCTTACCAGTAGCTTCAATGGCTTCACCTGCCAGTATTTGCCTTGCCAGTAGCTTCAATGGCTTCACCTGCCAGTACTTGCCTTGGCAGTAGCTTCAATGGCTTCACCTGCCAGAACTTGCTTTGCCAGTAGCTTCAACGGCTTCACCTGCCAGTACTTGCCTTGGCAGGAGCTTCAACGGCTTCACCTGCCAGTACTTGCCTTGGCATTAGTTTCATTGGCTTCACTTGCCAGTACTTCCTTTGCCAGTAGCTTCAACGGCTTCACCTGCCAGTACTTGCCTTGCCAGTAGCTTTAATGGCTTCACCTGCCAGTACTTGCCTTGCCAGTAGCTTCAATGGCTTCACCTGCCAGTACTTGCCTTGCCAGTAGCTTCAAAGGCTTCACCTGCCAGTACTTGCCTTGCCAGGAGCTTCAAAGGCTTCACCTGCCAGAACATGCCTTGCCAGTAGCTTCATTGGCTTCACCTGCCAGTACTTGCCTTGGCAGTAGCTTCAATGGCTTCACCTGCCAGTACTTGCCTTGCCAGTAGCTTCAATGGCTTCATGTGCCAGTACTTGCCTTGGCAGTAGCTTCATTGGCTTCACTTGCCAGTACTTGCCATGCCAGAAGCTTCAATGGCTTCACCTGCCAGAACTTGCCTTGCCAGTAGCTTCAACGGCTTCACCTGCCAGTACTTGCATTTACAGTAGCTTCATTGGCTTCGTACGCCAGTACTTCGATGTCTTCTCGGGGCAGTACTTGCCTTGCCAGTAACTTAAATGGCTTTGCCTTGCTAGTAGCTTCAACGGCTTCAGCTGCCAGTACTTGCCTTGCCAGAAGCTTCAACAGCTTCACCTGCCAGTACTTGGCTTGCCAGTAGCTTCAACGGCTTCACATGCAAGTACTTGGCTTGCCAGTAGCTTCAACGGCTTCACCTGCCAGGACTTGCCTTGCCAGTAGCTTCAACGGCTTCACCTGCCAGTACTTGCCTTGCCAGAAGCTTCAACAGCTTCACCTGCCAGTACTTGGCTTGCCAGTAGCTTCAACGGCTTCATCTGCCAGTACTTGCCTTGCCAGTAGCTTCAATGGCTTCACCTGCCAGTACTTGCCTTGCCAGTAGCTTCAATGGCTTCACCTGCCAGAACTTGCTCTGCCAGTAGCTTCAATGGCTTCACGTGCCAGTACTTGCCTTGGCATTAGCTTCATTGGCTTCACCTGCCAGTACTTGCCTTGCAAGCAGCTTCAATGGCTTCACCTGCCAGAACTTGAATTTCCAGTAGCTTCAATGGCTTCACCTGCCAGTACTTGCCTTGCCAGTAGCTTCAACGGCTTCACCTGCCAGTACTTGCCTTGCCAGTAGCTTCAATGGCTTCACCTGCCAGTACATGCCTTGCCACTAGCTTCAACGGCTTCACCTGCCAGTACTTGCCTTGCCAGTAGCTTCAACGGCTTCACCTGCCAGTACTTGCCTTGCCAGTAGCTACAACGGTTTCACCTGCCAGTACTTGAATTGCCAGTAGCTTCAATGGCTTCACCTGCCAGTACTTGCCTTGCCAGTAGCTTCAATGGCTTCACCTGCCAGTACTTGAATTGCCAGTAGCTTCAATGGCTTCACGTGCCAGTACTTGCCTTGCCAGTAGCTTCAACGGCTTCACCTGCCAGTACTTGCCTTGCCAGTAGCTTCAATGGCTTCACTTTCCAGAACTTGCCTTGCCAGTAGCTTCAATGGCTTCACGTGCCAGTACTTGCCTTGGCAGTAGCTTTATTGGCTTCACTTGCCAGTACTTGCCATGCCAGAAGCTTCAATGGCTTCACCTGCCAGAACTTGCCTTGCCAGTAGCTTCAATGGCTTCACCTGCCAGTACATTCCTTGCCAGTAGCTTCAAGGGCTTCACCTGCCTGTACTTGCCTTGCCAGTAGCTTCAAAGGCTTCACCTGCCAGTACTTCCCTTGCCAGTAGCTTCAACGGCTTCACCTGCCAGTACTTGCCTTGGCAGTAGCTTCATCGGCTTCACCTGCCAGTACTTGCCTTGCCAGTAGCTTCAACGGCTTCACCTGCCAGTACTTGCCTTGGAAGTAGCTTCATTGGCTTCACCTGCCAGTACTTGCATTGCCAGTAGCTTCAACGGCTTCACCTGCCAGTACTTGCCTTGCCAGTAGATTCAACGTCTTCACCTGCCAGTACTTCCCTTGCCAGTAGCTTCAACGGCTTCACCTGCCAGTACTTGCCTAGGCAGTAGCTTCATCGGCTTCACCTGCCAGTACTTGCCTTGCCAGTAGCTTCAACGGCTTCACCTGCCAGTACTTGCCTTGGCAGTAGCTTCATTTGCTTCACCTGCCAGTACTTGCATTGCCAGTAACTTCAACGGCTTCACCTGCCAGTACTTGCCTTGCCAGTAGCTTCAACGGCTTCACCTGCCAGTACTTGCCTTGCCAGTAGCTTCAACGGCGTCACCTGCCAGTACTTGCCTTTCCAGTAGCTTCAACGGCTTCACCTGCCAGTACTTCCCTTGCCAGTAGCTTCAACGGCTTCACGTGCCAGTACTTGCCTTCGCAGTAGCTTCATTGGCTTCACTTGCCAGTACTTGCCGTGCCAGAAGCTTCAATGGCTTCACCTGCCAGAACTTGCCTTGCCAGTAGCTTCAATGGCTTCACCTACCAGTACATGCCTTGCCAGTAGCTTCAAGGGCTTCATCTGCCTGTACTTGCCTTGCCAGTAGCTTCAAAGGCTTCACCTGCCAGTACTTGCCTTGCCAGTAGCTTCAACGGCTTCACCTGCCAATACTTGCCTTGCCAGTAGCTTCAATGGCTTCACCTGCCAGTACTTGCCTTGCCAGTAGCTTCAAAGGCTTCACCTGCCAGTACTTGCCTTGGCAGTAGCTTCATTGGCTTCACCTGCCAGTACTTGCATTGCCAGTAGCTTCAACGGCTTCACCTGCCAGTACTTGCCTTGCCAGTAGCTTCAACGGCTTCACCTGCCAGTACTTGCCTTGCCAGTAGCTTCAATGGCTTCACGTGCCAGTACTTGCCTTGGCAGTAGCTTCGTTGGCTTCACTTGCCAGTACTTGCCATGCCAGAAGCTTCAATGGCTTCACCTGCCAGAACTTGCCTTGCCAGTAGCTTCAACGGCTTCATCTGCCAGTACTTGCATTTACAGTAGCTTCATTGGCTTCGTCCGCCAGTACTTCGATGTCATCTCGGGGCAGTACTTGCCTTGCCAGTAACTTAAATGGCTTTGCCTTGCTAGTAGCTTCAACGGCTTCACCTGCCAGTACTTGCCTTGCCAGAAGCTTCAACAGCTTCACCTGCCAGTACTTGGCTTGCCAGTAGCTTCAACGGCTTCACATGCAAGTACTTGCCTTGCCAGTAGCTTCAACGGCTTCACCTGCCAGTACTTGCCTTGCCAGTAGCTTCAACGGCTTCACCTGCTAGTACTTGCTTTGCCAGTAGCTTCAACGGTTTCACCTGCCAGTTCTTGCCTTACCAGTAGCTTCAATGGCTTCACCTGCCAGTATTTGCCTTGCCAGTAGCTTCAATGGCTTCACCTGCCAGTACTTGCCTTGGCAGTAGCTTCAATGGCTTCACCTGCCAGAACTTGCTTTGCCAGTAGCTTCAACGGCTTCACATGCAAGTACTTGCCTTGGCAGGAGCTTCATCGGCTTCACCTGCCAGTACTTGCCTTGCCAGTAGCTTCAACGGCTTCACCTGCCAGTACTTGCCTTGCCAGTAGCTTCAATGGCTTCACCTGCCAGTACTTGCCTTGCCAGTAGCTTCAATGGCTTCACCTGCCTGTACTTGCCTTGCCAGTAGCTTCAACGGCTTCACCTGCCAGTACTTGCCTTGGCATTAGCTTCATTGGCTTCACTTGCCAGTACTTCCCTTGCCAGTAGCTTCAACGGCTTCACCTGCCAGTACTTCCCTTGCCAGTAGCTTCAACGGCTTCACCTGCCAGTACTTGCCTTGGCAGTAGCTTCATTGGCTTCACCTGCCAGTACTTGAATTGCCAGTAGCTTCAACGGCTTCACCTGCCAGTACTTGCATTTCCAGTAGCTTCATTGGCTTCGTCCGCCAGTACTTGCCTTGCCAGTAGCTTCAACGGCTTCACCTGCCAGAACTTGCTCTGCCAGTAGCTTCAATGGCTTCACCTGCCAGTACTTGAATTGCCAGTAGCTTCAACGGCTTCACCTGCCAGTACTTGCATTTCCAGTAGCTTCATTGGCTTCGTCCGCCAGTACTTGCCTTGCCAGTAGCTTCAACGGCTTCACCTGCCAGTACTTGCCTTGCCAGTAGCTTCAACGGCTTCACCTGCCAGTACTTGCCTTGGCAGTAGCTTCATTGGCTTCACCTGCCAGTACTTGCATTTCCAATAGCTTCAACGGCTTCACCTGCCAGTTCTTGACTTGCCAGTAGCTTCAACGGCTTCACCTGCCAGTACTTGCCTTGCCAGTAGCTTCAAGGGCTTCACCTGCCAGTACTTGCCTTGGCATTAGCTTCATTGGCTTCACCTGACAGTACTTGCCTTGCCAGTAGCTTCAACCGCTTCACCTGCCAGTATTTGCCTTGCCAGTAGCTTCAACGGCTTCACCTGCCAGAACTTGCTTTGCCAGTAGCTTCAACGGCTTCACCTGCCAGTACTTGCCTTGGCAGGAGCTTCATCGGCTTCACCTGCCAGTACTTGCCTTGCCAGTAGCTTCAACGGCTTCACCTGCCAGTACTTGCCTTGCCAGTAGCTTCAATGGCTTCACCTGCCAGTACTTGCCTTGCCAGTAGCTTCAATGGCTTCACCTGCCAGTTCTTGCCTTGCCAGTAGCTTCAAAGGCTTCACCTGCCAGTACTTGCCTTGCCAGGAGCTTCAAAGGCTTCACCTGCCAGTACTTGCCTTGCCAGTAGCTTCATTGGCTTCACCTGCCAGTACTTGCCTTGGCAGTAGCTTCAATGGCTTCACCTGCCAGTACTTCCTTGCCAGGAGCTTCAAAGGCTTCACCTGCTAGTACTTGCCTTGCCAGTAGCTTCAACGGCTTCACCTGCCAGTACTTGCCTTGCCAGTAGCTTCAAAGGCTTCACCTGCCAGTTCTTGCCTTGCCAGTAGCTTCAATGGCTTCACCTGCCAGTATTTGCCTTGCCAGTAGCTTCATCGGCTTCACATGCAAGTACTTGCCTTGCCAGTAGCTTCAACGGCTTCACCTGCCAGTACTTGCCTTGCGAGTAGCTTCAACGGCTTCACCTGCTAGTACTTGCCTTGCCAGTAGCTTCAACGGTTTCACCTGCCAGTTCTTGCCTTACCAGTAGCTTCAATGGCTTCACCTGCCAGTATTTGCCTTGCCAGTAGCTTCAATGGCTTCACCTGCCAGTACTTGCCTTGGCAGTAGCTTCAATGGCTTCACCTGCCAGAACTTGCTTTGCCAGTAGCTTCAACGGCTTCACCTGCCAGTACTTGCCTTGGCAGGAGCTTCAACGGCTTCACCTGCCAGTACTTGCCTTGGCATTAGTTTCATTGGCTTCACTTGCCAGTACTTCCTTTGCCAGTAGCTTCAACGGCTTCACCTGCCAGTACTTGCCTTGCCAGTAGCTTTAATGGCTTCACCTGCCAGTACTTGCCTTGCCAGTAGCTTCAATGGCTTCACCTGCCAGTACTTGCCTTGCCAGTAGCTTCAAAGGCTTCACCTGCCAGTACTTGCCTTGCCAGGAGCTTCAAAGGCTTCACCTGCCAGAACATGCCTTGCCAGTAGCTTCATTGGCTTCACCTGCCAGTACTTGCCTTGGCAGTAGCTTCAATGGCTTCACCTGCCAGTACTTGCCTTGCCAGTAGCTTCAATGGCTTCATGTGCCAGTACTTGCCTTGGCAGTAGCTTCATTGGCTTCACTTGCCAGTACTTGCCATGCCAGAAGCTTCAATGGCTTCACCTGCCAGAACTTGCCTTGCCAGTAGCTTCAACGGCTTCACCTGCCAGTACTTGCATTTACAGTAGCTTCATTGGCTTCGTACGCCAGTACTTCGATGTCTTCTCGGGGCAGTACTTGCCTTGCCAGTAACTTAAATGGCTTTGCCTTGCTAGTAGCTTCAACGGCTTCAGCTGCCAGTACTTGCCTTGCCAGAAGCTTCAACAGCTTCACCTGCCAGTACTTGGCTTGCCAGTAGCTTCAACGGCTTCACATGCAAGTACTTGCCTTGCCAGTAGCTTCAACGGCTTCACCTGCCAGTACTTGCCTTGCCAGTAGCTTCAACGGCTTCACCTGCTAGTACTTGCTTTGCCAGTAGCTTCAACGGTTTCACCTGCCAGTTCATGCCTTACCAGTAGCTTCAATGGCTTCACCTGCCAGTATTTGCCTTGCCAGTAGCTTCAATGGCTTCACCTGCCAGTACTTGCCTTGGCAGTAGCTTCAATGGCTTCACCTGCCAGAACTTGCTTTGCCAGTAGCTTCAACGGCTTCACATGCAAGTACTTGCCTTGGCAGGAGCTTCATCGGCTTCACCTGCCAGTACTTGCCTTGCCAGTAGCTTCAACGGCTTCACCTGCCAGTACTTGCCTTGCCAGTAGCTTCAATGGCTTCACCTGCCAGTACTTGCCTTGCCAGTAGCTTCAATGGCTTCACCTGCCTGTACTTGCCTTGCCAGTAGCTTCAACGGCTTCACCTGCCAGTACTTGCCTTGGCATTAGCTTCATTGGCTTCACTTGCCAGTACTTCCCTTGCCAGTAGCTTCAACGGCTTCACCTGCCAGTACTTCCCTTGCCAGTAGCTTCAACGGCTTCACCTGCCAGTACTTGCCTTGGCAGTAGCTTCATTGGCTTCACCTGCCAGTACTTGAATTGCCAGTAGCTTCAACTGCTTCACCTGCCAGTACTTGCATTTCCAGTAGCTTCATTGGCTTCGTCCGCCAGTACTTGCCTTGCCAGTAGCTTCAACAGCTTCACCTGCCAGAACTTGCTCTGCCGGTAGCTTCAATGGCTTCACCTGCCAGTACTTGAATTGCCAGTAGCTTCAACGGCTTCACCTGCCAGTACTTGCATTTCCATTAGCTTCATTGGCTTCGTCCGCCAGTACTTGCCTTGCCAGTAGCTTCAACGGCTTCACCTGCCAGTACTTGCCTTGCCAGTAGCTTCAACGGCTTCACCTGCCAGTACTTGCCTTGGCAGTAGCTTCATTGGCTTCACCAGCCAGTACTTGCATTTCCAATAGCTTCAACGGCTTCACCTGCCAGTTCTTGCCTTGCCAGTAGCTTCAACGGCTTCACCTGCCAGTACTTGCCTTGCCAGTAGCTTCAAGGGCTTCACCTGCCAGTACTTGCCTTGGCATTAGCTTCATTGGCTTCACCTGCCAGTACTTGCCTTGCCAGTAGCTTCAACCGCTTCACCTGCCAGTATTTGCCTTGCCAGTAGCTTCAACGGCTTCACCTGCCAGAACTTGCTTTGCCAGTAGCTTCAACGGCTTCACCTGCCAGTACTTGCCTTGGCAGGAGCTTCATCGGCTTCACCTGCCAGTACTTGCCTTGCCAGTAGCTTCAACGGCTTCACCTGCCAGTACTTGCCTTGCCAGTAGCTTCAAAGGCTTCACCTGCCAGTTCTTGCCTTGCCAGTAGCTTCAACGGCTTCACATGCAAGTACTTGCCTTGCCAGTAGCTTCAACGGCTTCACCTGCCAGTACTTGCCTTGCCAGTAGCTTCAACGGCTTCACCTGCTAGTACTTGCCTTGCCAGTAGCTTCAACGGTTTCACCTGCCAGTTCTTGCCTTACCAGTAGCTTAAATGGCTTCACCTGCCAGTATTTGCCTTGCCAGTAGCTTCAATGGCTTCACCTGCCAGTACTTGCCTTGGCAGTAGCTTCAATGGCTTCACCTGCCAGAACTTGCTTTGCCAGTAGCTTCAACGGCTTCACCTGCCAGTACTTGCCTTGGCAGTAGCTTCATCGGCTTCACCTGCCAGTACTTGCTTTGCCAGTAGCTTCAACGGCTTCACCTGCCAGTACTTGCCTTGCCAGTAGCTTCAATGGCTTCACCTGCCAGTACTTGCCTTGCCAGTAGCTTCAATGGCTTCACCTGCCTGTACTTGCCTTGCCAGTAGCTTCAACGGCTTCACCTGCCAGTACTTGCCTTGGCATTAGCTTCATTGGCTTCACTTGCCAGTACTTCCCTTGCTAGTAGCTTCAACGGCTTCACCTGCCAGTACTTGCCTTGCCAGTAGCTTTAATGGCTTCACCTGCCAGTACTTGCCTTGCCAGTAGCTTCAATGGCTTCACCTGCCAGTACTTCCCTTGCCAGTAGCTTCAAAGGCTTCACCTGCCAGTACTTGCCTTGCCAGGAGCTTCAAAGGCTTCACCTGCCAGTACTTGCCTTGCCAGTAGCTTCATTGGCTTCACCTGCCAGTACTTGCCTTGGCAGTAGCTTCAATGGCTTCACCTGCCAGTACTTCCTTGCCAGGAGCTTCAAAGGCTTCACCTGCTAGTACTTGCCTTGCCAGTAGCTTCAACGGCTTCACCTGCCAGTACTTGCCTTGCCAGTAGCTTCAAAGGCTTCACCTGCCAGTTCTTGCCTTGCCAGTAGCTTCAATGGCTTCACCTGCCAGTATTTGCCTTGCCAGTAGCTTCAATGGCTTCACCTGCCAGTACTTGCCTTGTCATTAGCTTCAATGGCTTCACCTGCCAGAACTTGCTTTGCCAGTAGCTTCAATGGCTTCACCTGCCAGAACTTGCCTTGCCAGTAGCTTCAACGGCTTCACCTGCCTGTACTTGAATTGCCAGTAGCTTCAACGGCTTCACCTGCCAGTACTTGCCTTGGCATTAGCTTCATTGGCTTCACTTGCCAGTACTTCCCTTGCCAGTAGCTTCAACGGCTTCACCTGCCAGTACTTCCCTTGCCAGTAGCTTCAACGGCTTCACCTGCCAGTACTTCCCTTGGCAGTAGCTTCAACGGCTTCACCTGCCAGTACTTGCCTTGGCAGTAGCTTCATTGGCTTCACCTGCCAGTACTTGAATTGCCAGTAGCTTCAACGGCTTCACCTGCCAGAACTTGCTCTGCCAGTAGCTTCAATGGCTTCACCTGCCAGTACTTGAATTGCCAGTAGCTTCAACAGCTTCACCTGCCAGTACTTGCATTTCCAGTAGCTTCATTGGCTTTGTCCGCCAGTACTTGCCTTGCCAGTAGCTTCAACGGCTTCACCTGCCAGTACTTGCCTTGCCAGTAGCTTCAACGGCTTCACCTGCAAGTACTTGCCTTGGCAGTAGCTTCATTGGCTTCACCTGCCATTACTTGCATTTCCAATAGCTTCAACGGCTTCACCTGCCAGTTCTTGCCTTGCCAGTAGCTTCAACGGCTTCACCTGCCAATACTTGCCTTGCCAGTAGCTTCATCTGCTTCACCTGCCAGTACTTGCCTTGGCATTAGCTTCATTGGCTTCACCTGCCAGTACTTGCCTTGCCAGTAGCTTCAACGGCTTCACCTGCCAGTATTTGCCTTGCCAGTAGCTTCAACGGCTTCACCTGCCAGAACTTGCTTTGCCAGTAGCTTCAACGGCTTCACCTGCCAGTACTTGCCTTGGCAGGAGCTTCATCGGCTTCACCTGCCAGTACTTGCCTTGCCAGTAGCTTCAACAGCTTCACCTGCCAGTACTTGCCTTGCCAGTAGCTTCAATGGCTTCACCTGCCAGTACTTGCCTTGGCAGTAGCTTCAATGGCTTCACCTGCCAGTACTTCCTTGCCAGGAGCTTCAAAGGCTTCACCTGCCAGTACTTGCCTTGCCAGTAGCTTCAATGGCTTCACCTGCCAGTACTTGCCTTGCCAGTAGCTTTAATGGCTTCACCTGCCAGTACTTGCCTTGCCAGTAGCTTCAATGGCTTCACCTGCCAGTACTTCCCTTGCCAGTAGCTTCAAAGGCTTCACCTGCCAGTACTTGCCTTGCCAGGAGCTTCAAAGGCTTCACCTGCCAGTACTTGCCTTGCCAGTAGCTTCATTGGCTTCACCTGCCAGTACTTGCCTTGGCAGTAGCTTCAATGGCTTCACCTGCCAGTACTTCCTTGCCAGGAGCTTCAAAGGCTTCACCTGCTAGTACTTGCCTTGCCAGTAGCTTCAACGGCTTCACCTGCCAGTACTTGCCTTGCCAGTAGCTTCAAAGGCTTCACCTGCCAGTTCTTGCCTTGCCAGTAGCTTCAATGGCTTCACCTGCCAGTATTTGCCTTGCCAGTAGCTTCAATGGCTTCACCTGCCAGTACTTGCCTTGGCATTAGCTTCAATGGCTTCACCTGCCAGAACTTGCTTTGCCAGTAGCTTCAATGGCTTCACCTGCCAGAACTTGCCTTGCCAGTAGCTTCAACGGCTTCACCTGCCTGTACTTGAATTGCCAGTAGCTTCAACGGCTTCACCTGCCAGTACTTGCCTTGGCATTAGCTTCATTGGCTTCACTTGCCAGTACTTCCCTTGCCAGTAGCTTCAACGGCTTCACCTGCCAGTACTTCCCTTGCCAGTAGCTTCAACGGCTTCACCTGCCAGTACTTCCCTTGGCAGTAGCTTCAACGGCTTCACCTGCCAGTACTTGCCTTGGCAGTAGCTTCATTGGCTTCACCTGCCAGTACTTGAATTGCCAGTAGCTTCAACGGCTTCACCTGCCAGAACTTGCTCTGCCAGTAGCTTCAATGGCTTCACCTGCCAGTACTTGAATTGCCAGTAGCTTCAACAGCTTCACCTGCCAGTACTTGCATTTCCAGTAGCTTCATTGGCTTTGTCCGCCAGTACTTGCCTTGCCAGTAGCTTCAACGGCTTCACCTGCCAGTACTTGCCTTGCCAGTAGCTTCAACGGCTTCACCTGCAAGTACTTGCCTTGGCAGTAGCTTCATTGGCTTCACCTGCCATTACTTGCATTTCCAATAGCTTCAACGGCTTCACCTGCCAGTTCTTGCCTTGCCAGTAGGTTCAACGGCTTCACCTGCCAATACTTGCCTTGCCAGTAGCTTCAACGGCTTCACCTGCCAGTACTTGCCTTGGCATTAGCTTCATTGGCTTCACCTGCCAGTACTTGCCTTGCCAGTAGCTTCAACGGCTTCACCTGCCAGTATTTGCCTTGCCAGTAGCTTCAACGGCTTCACCTGCCAGAACTTGCTTTGCCAGTAGCTTCAACGGCTTCACCTGCCAGTACTTGCCTTGGCAGGAGCTTCATCGGCTTCACCTGCCAGTACTTGCCTTGCCAGTAGCTTCAACGGCTTCACCTGCCAGTAC